>NC_059508.1:31301767-31309267 GCF_914767665.1 Harmonia axyridis
TTGGTTGCCTACTAATGCATATTAAAAACGATAATCAACAATCAGAATCATTATTTATCATTTATTTCAATTTTTATAATGAAAAACGTTCACGTCCTTTCGCGCCTCTCGATCGTCGTTTACGTGATGCATCGGTCAGCCCTAGTTTACGTGGTGCATCGGTAAGATCGAGTTCACGTTCTGCATCGGTAAGATCCAGTTCACGTGGTGCATCGGTAAGATCGAGATTACGTGGTGCATCGGTAAGATCGAGTTTACGTGGTGCATCGGTAAGATCCAATTCACGTTCTGCATCGGTAAGATCCAGTTCACGTGGTGCATCGGTGAGATCGAGTTTACGTTCTGCATCGGTGTGATCTAGTTTACGTTGTGCATCGGTAAGATCGAGATTACGTGAAGCATCGGTATGATCGAGTTTACGTTCTGCATCGGTCTGGACTTAGAGATATATTTTCGACGTGAAAATGTTCCGATACAACTTTTGAACCAGGATAGTTAGAGAGATGATTTTTTCTGGGATGTACGTTGATTGGGGAATGGATTGTGGAAAATAACTTGCCATGACCGAGGTGTTCTCGAATTTTTTTTTTTTTCGAAAAATATTTTCTGATTTTGGATTTTACTCAAATTTGATTTCGTTGCCTTCTAATGTGTTCTAAAAGAGTAAATCAGTAATCAGAATCGAAAAATATTTTTCGGATTTTTTTTTTTTTGAAAAAAAATTTTCTGATTTTGGAATTTCCTCAAATTTGATTTGGTTGCCTTCTAATGTGTTTTTAAAGCGTAAATCAGTAATCAGAATCAATATTCATTGTCGACTTTAATTTTTATAAGGAAAAATGTTCACGTCCTTAAACGCCTCCCCATCATTAGCCCGAGTCCAAGTCGATGTCAGTCCCGAGCGGACGGTGTCAGATACTACCTATCGCCCCGGTCTGGACTTGGCGAGGTATTTCGACGTGAAATGTTCCGATACAACTTTTGAACCAGGATAGTTAGAGAGATGATTTCTTCTATGTTGTACGTTGATTGTGGAATGGATTGTGGGAAATAACTTGCCATGACCCAGGTGTTCTTGAATTTTTTTTTTTTTCGAAAAAAATTTTCTGATCTTGAAATTTCCTCAAATCTGATTGCGTTGCCTTCTAATGTGTTCTAAAAGAGTAAATCAGTAATCAGAATCAATATTCATTGTCGACTTTAATTTTTATAAGGAAAAATGTTCACGTCCTTAAACGCCTCTCCATCGTTACCCCGACTCCAAGACGATGTTAGACCGGAGCGGACGGTGTCAGATGCGACCGATCTCCCCGGTCTGGACTTAGCGAGATATTCCGACGTGAAATGTTCCGATACAAAAATTTAACTGTGATAGTTAGAGAGATGGTTCCTTTTGTGATGTACGTTGATTGTGTAATAGAATATGGAAATAAACTTGAGATGACCGAGGTCTTCTGGGATTTTTTTTTTTTTTCGAAAAATATTTTTCGATTTCGGAAATCCCTCAAATTTCATTGAGATATGTCCTAATGTGTTCTTAAAGCTTAAATCAACAATCAGAATTAATATCCAAAAGTTATTTCATTTTTTATGAGGAAAAACGTTCACGTCCTTTCCGCTCCCAAAAAGTGAGATATCATAGAAAATATCGCAATATATGTTGTTTACGGCCATACCACGCTGAAATTGCCAGTTCTCGTCAGAACACTGAAGCCAAGCAGCGTCGGGCGCGGTTAGTACTTGGATGGGTGACCGCTTGGGAACACCGCGTGCTGTAAGCTTTTTTTTTACGTTCTGCATCGGTCTGCCGAGATAACGTGGTGCATCGGTATGATCGAGTTTACGTTCTGCATCGGTAAGATCGAGATTACGTGATGCATCGGTAAGATTGAGATTACGTGGTGCATCGGTAAGATCGAGATTACGTGGTGCATCGGTAAGATCGAGTTTACGTGGTGCATCGGTAAGATCCAATTCACGTTCTGCATCGGTAAGATCCAGTTCACGTGGTGCATCGGTGAGATTGAGATTACGTGGTGCATCGGTAAGATCGAGTTTACGTGGTGCATCGGTAAGATCCAATTCACGTTCTGCATCGGTAAGATCCAGTTCACGTGGTGCATCGGTAAGATTGAGATTACGTGGTGCATCGGTAAGATCGAGTTTACGTGGTGCATCGGTAAGATCCAATTCACGTTCTGCATCGGTAAGATCCAGTTCACGTGGTGCATCGGTAAGATTGAGATTACGTGGTGCATCGGTAAGATCGAGTTTACGTGGTGCATCGGTAAGATCCAATTCACGTTCTGCATCGGTAAGATCCAGTTCACGTGGTGCATCGGTAAGATGGAGATTACGTGGTGCATCGGTAAGATCGAGATTACGTGGTGCATCGGTAAGATCTACTTTACGTTCTGCATCGGTCTGCCCTTGTTTACGTGGTGCATCGGTAAGATCGAGATTACGTGAAGCATCGGTATGATCGAGTTTACGTTCTGCATCGGTCTGCCCGATATTACGTGGTGCATCGGTTCAGCCCTAGTTTACGTTGTGCATCGGTCTGGACTTAGAGATATATTTTCGACGTGAAAATGTTCCGATACAACTTTTGAACCAGGATAGTTAGAGAGATGATTTTTTCTGTGATGTACGTCGATTGGGGAATGGATTGTGGAAAATAACTTGCCATGACCGAGGTGTCCTCGAATTTTTTTTTTTTTCGAAAAAAATTTTCTGATTGTGGAATTTTCTCAAATTTGATTTGGTTGCCTCCTAATGTGTTCTAAAAGAGTAAATCAGTAATAGGAATCGAAAAATATTTTTCGGATTTTTTTTTTTTTCGAAAAAAATTTTCTGATCGTGGAATTTCCTCAAATTCGATTTGGTTGCCTTCTAATGTGTTTTTAAAGCGTAAATCAGTAATCAGAATCAATATTCATTGTCGACTTTAATTTTTATAAGGAAAAATGTTCACGTCCTTAAACGCCTCCCCATCATCAGCCCGAGTCCAAGTCGATGTCAGTCCCGAGCGGACGGTGTCAGATACTACCTATCGCCGAGGTCTGGACTTGGCGAGATATTACGACGTGAAATGTTCCGATACAACTTTTGAACCAGGATAGTTAGAGAGATGATTTCTTCTATGTTGTACGTTGATTGTGGAATGAAATACGGAAAATAACTCGCCATGACCGAGGTGATTACGATTTTTTTTTTTTTTTCGAAAAAAATTTTCTGATCGTGGAATTTTCTCAAATTTGATTTGGTTGCCTCCTTATATGTTCTAATAGCGATAATCAACAATCAGAATCAAAATCCATGATCGGGTTTGATTTTTATAAGGAAAAATGTTCACGTCCTTTTTTTCAACCCCGACTCATTGACGATGTTAGAACCGAGCCGGCGGTGTCAGATACGACCGATCGCCCCGGTCCCGATCGTCATTTACGTTGTGCATCGGTCTGCCCGAGATTACGTGGTGCATCGGTATGATCGAGTTTACGTGGTGCATCGGTAAGATCCAATTCACGTTCTGCATCGGTAAGATCCAGTTCACGTGGTGCATCGGTAAGATTGAGATTACGTGGTGCATCGGTAAGATCGAGTTTACGTGGTGCATCGGTAAGATCCAATTCACGTTCTGCATCGGTAAGATCCAGTTCACGTGGTGCATCGGTAAGATGGAGATTACGTGGTGCATCGGTAAGATCGAGATTACGTGGTGCATCGGTAAGATCTACTTTACGTTCTGCATCGGTCTGCCCTTGTTTACGTGGTGCATCGGTAAGATCGAGATTACGTGAAGCATCGGTATGATCGAGTTTACGTTCTGCATCGGTCTGCCCGATATTACGTGGTGCATCGGTTCAGCCCTAGTTTACGTTGTGCATCGGTCTGGACTTAGAGATATATTTTCGACGTGAAAATGTTCCGATACAACTTTTGAACCAGGATAGTTAGAGAGATGATTTTTTCTGTGATGTACGTCGATTGGGGAATGGATTGTGGAAAATAACTTGCCATGACCGAGGTGTCCTCGAATTTTTTTTTTTTTCGAAAAAAATTTTCTGATTGTGGAATTTTCTCAAATTTGATTTGGTTGCCTCCTAATGTGTTCTAAAAGAGTAAATCAGTAATAGGAATCGAAAAATATTTTTCGGATTTTTTTTTTTTTCGAAAAAAATTTTCTGATCGTGGAATTTCCTCAAATTCGATTTGGTTGCCTTCTAATGTGTTTTTAAAGCGTAAATCAGTAATCAGAATCAATATTCATTGTCGACTTTAATTTTTATAAGGAAAAATGTTCACGTCCTTAAACGCCTCCCCATCATCAGCCCGAGTCCAAGTCGATGTCAGTCCCGAGCGGACGGTGTCAGATACTACCTATCGCCGAGGTCTGGACTTGGCGAGATATTACGACGTGAAATGTTCCGATACAACTTTTGAACCAGGATAGTTAGAGAGATGATTTCTTCTATGTTGTACGTTGATTGTGGAATGAAATACGGAAAATAACTCGCCATGACCGAGGTGATTACGATTTTTTTTTTTTTTTCGAAAAAAATTTTCTGATCGTGGAATTTTCTCAAATTTGATTTGGTTGCCTCCTTATATGTTCTAATAGCGATAATCAACAATCAGAATCAAAATCCATGATCGGGTTTGATTTTTATAAGGAAAAATGTTCACGTCCTTTTTTTCAACCCCGACTCATTGACGATGTTAGAACCGAGCCGGCGGTGTCAGATACGACCGATCGCCCCGGTCCCGATCGTCATTTACGTTGTGCATCGGTCTGCCCGAGATTACGTGGTGCATCGGTATGATCGAGTTTACGTGGTGCATCGGTAAGATCCAATTCACGTTCTGCATCGGTAAGATCCAGTTCACGTGGTGCATCGGTAAGATGGAGATTACGTGGTGCATCGGTAAGATCGAGATTACGTGGTGCATCGGTAAGATCTACTTTACGTTCTGCATCGGTCTGCCCTTGTTTACGTGGTGCATCGGTAAGATCGAGATTACGTGAAGCATCGGTATGATCGAGTTTACGTTCTGCATCGGTCTGCCCGATATTACGTGGTGCATCGGTTCAGCCCTAGTTTACGTTGTGCATCGGTCTGGACTTAGAGATATATTTTCGACGTGAAAATGTTCCGATACAACTTTTGAACCAGGATAGTTAGAGAGATGATTTTTTCTGTGATGTACGTCGATTGGGGAATGGATTGTGGAAAATAACTTGCCATGACCGAGGTGTCCTCGAATTTTTTTTTTTTTCGAAAAAAATTTTCTGATTGTGGAATTTTCTCAAATTTGATTTGGTTGCCTCCTAATGTGTTCTAAAAGAGTAAATCAGTAATAGGAATCGAAAAATATTTTTCGGATTTTTTTTTTTTTCGAAAAAAATTTTCTGATCGTGGAATTTCCTCAAATTCGATTTGGTTGCCTTCTAATGTGTTTTTAAAGCGTAAATCAGTAATCAGAATCAATATTCATTGTCGACTTTAATTTTTATAAGGAAAAATGTTCACGTCCTTAAACGCCTCCCCATCATCAGCCCGAGTCCAAGTCGATGTCAGTCCCGAGCGGACGGTGTCAGATACTACCTATCGCCGAGGTCTGGACTTGGCGAGATATTACGACGTGAAATGTTCCGATACAACTTTTGAACCAGGATAGTTAGAGAGATGATTTCTTCTATGTTGTACGTTGATTGTGGAATGAAATACGGAAAATAACTCGCCATGACCGAGGTGATTACGATTTTTTTTTTTTTTTCGAAAAAAATTTTCTGATCGTGGAATTTTCTCAAATTTGATTTGGTTGCCTCCTTATATGTTCTAATAGCGATAATCAACAATCAGAATCAAAATCCATGATCGGGTTTGATTTTTATAAGGAAAAATGTTCACGTCCTTTTTTTCAACCCCGACTCATTGACGATGTTAGAACCGAGCCGGCGGTGTCAGATACGACCGATCGCCCCGGTCCCGATCGTCATTCACGTTGTGCATCGGTCTGCCCGAGATTACGTGGTGCATCGGTATGATCGAGTTTACGTGGTGCATCGGTAAGATCCAATTCACGTTCTGCATCGGTAAGATCCAGTTCACGTGGTGCATCGGTAAGATGGAGATTACGTGGTGCATCGGTAAGATCGAGATTACGGGGTGCATCGGTAAGATCTACTTTACGTTCTGCATCGGTCTGCCCTTGTTTACGTGGTGCATCGGTAAGATCGAGATTACGTGAAGCATCGGTATGATCGAGTTTACGTTCTGCATCGGTCTGCCCGATATTACGTGGTGCATCGGTTCAGCCCTAGTTTACGTTGTGCATCGGTCTGGACTTAGAGATATATTTTCGACGTGAAAATGTTCCGATACAACTTTTGAACCAGGATAGTTAGAGAGATGATTTTTTCTGTGATGTACGTCGATTGGGGAATGGATTGTGGAAAATAACTTGCCATGACCGAGGTGTCCTCGAATTTTTTTTTTTTTCGAAAAAAATTTTCTGATTGTGGAATTTTCTCAAATTTGATTTGGTTGCCTCCTAATGTGTTCTAAAAGAGTAAATCAGTAATAGGAATCGAAAAATATTTTTCGGATTTTTTTTTTTTTCGAAAAAAATTTTCTGATCGTGGAATTTCCTCAAATTCGATTTGGTTGCCTTCTAATGTGTTTTTAAAGCGTAAATCAGTAATCAGAATCAATATTCATTGTCGACTTTAATTTTTATAAGGAAAAATGTTCACGTCCTTAAACGCCTCCCCATCATCAGCCCGAGTCCAAGTCGATGTCAGTCCCGAGCGGACGGTGTCAGATACTACCTATCGCCGAGGTCTGGACTTGGCGAGATATTACGACGTGAAATGTTCCGATACAACTTTTGAACCAGGATAGTTAGAGAGATGATTTCTTCTATGTTGTACGTTGATTGTGGAATGAAATACGGAAAATAACTCGCCATGACCGAGGTGATTACGATTTTTTTTTTTTTTCGAAAAAAATTTTCTGATCGTGGAATTTTCTCAAATTTGATTTGGTTGCCTCCTTATATGTTCTAATAGCGATAATCAACAATCAGAATCAAAATCCATGATCGGGTTTGATTTTTATAAGGAAAAATGTTCACGTCCTTTTTTTCAACCCCGACTCATTGACGATGTTAGAACCGAGCCGGCGGTGTCAGATACGACCGATCGCCCCGGTCCCGATCGTCATTTACGTTGTGCATCGGTCTGCCCGAGATTACGTGGTGCATCGGTCTGGACTTAGAGATATATTTTCGACGTGAAAATGTTCCGATACAACTTTTGAACCAGGATAGTTAGAGAGATGATTTTTTCTGTGATGTACGTCGATTGGGGAATGGATTGTGGAAAATAACTTGCCATGACCGAGGTGTCCTCGAATTTTTTTTTTTTTTTCGAAAAAAATTTTCTGATCGTGGAATTTTCTCAAATTTGATTTGGTTGCCTCCTAATGTGTTCTA
>NC_059508.1:31314267-31316767 GCF_914767665.1 Harmonia axyridis
AGCACCCTTGCGAGCACTCACGGGGTCTCGAAGCTTGACGATTCCGCGGGAGGCCAAGACGCGGGACCGAGCTCGGATCAAACGTAACGCAAGCGAAACGCATCACCTCGCCCAGGCCCGGTACGTTAGCCGTGACCCACTTCCCCAACAAGCCCGACACGCCACAATCCTCAGAGCCAATCCTTATCCCGAAGTTACGGATCTAATTTGCCGACTTCCCTTACCTACATTATTCTATCGACTAGAGGCTCTTTACCTTGGAGACCAGCTGCGGATATGGGTACGAGCCGGCGCGACGCCTACACGTGGCCCTCTCCCGGATTTTCAAGGTCCGAGGAGAAGATCCGGACACCGCCGCAAATGCGGTGCTCTTCGCGTTCCAAACCATATCTCCCTGCTAGAGGATTCCATGGAACTCGAACGCTTATGCAGAAAAGAAAACTCTTCCCGGATCTCTCGACGGCGTCTCCGGGTCCTTTTGGGTTGCCCCGACGAACTCTCTTACGAGGGCCCGGTTTAATTTCGGTTCCGCTGCCGGGTTCCGGAATAGGAACCGGATTCCCTTTCGCCCGACGGGCGTGCGTCACGCGTCAAGATGCATAGCATTTCTGCCACCACTTATAAACACGATTAACAACGCCACATCAACATCGGCTTTCGCCTAGGGCTTAGGATCGACTGACTCGTGTGCAACGGCTGTTCACACGAAACCCTTCTCCACCTCAGCTCTCCAGGGCCTCGCTGGAGTATTTGCTACTACCACCAAGATCTGCACCGAAGGCGGCTCCAGACGGCCTCACGGCCAGCCCTTCTGCGCTCACCTCCGCGACCCTCCTACTCATCAGGGCTTCATGACCGCCCCGAAGGGCGACCGCACATGCCACTGACGGCCGAGTATAAGCACGACGCTTCAGCGCCATCCATTTTCAGGGCTAGTAACTTCGGCAGGTGAGTTGTTACACACTCCTTGGCGGATTCCGACTTCCATGGCCACCGTCCTGCTGTCTTAAGTTACCAACGCCTTTCATGGTATCCCATAAGCGTCGATTTAGGCGCTTTAACTCGGCGTTTGGTTCATCCCACAGCGCCAGTTCTGCTTACCAAAAATGGCCCACTTGGCACTCTGATCCGAAATCTCGCGGCTTCACATTCAAGCAAGCCGGAGATCTCACCCATTTAAAGTTTGAGAATAGGTTGAGGTCGTTTCGACCCCAATGCCTCTAATCATTCGCTTTACCGGATGAGACTCGTATGCAACGAGCGCCAGCTATCCTGAGGGAAACTTCGGAGGGAACCAGCTACTAGATGGTTCGATTAGTCTTTCGCCCCTATACCCAGTTCCGACGATCGATTTGCACGTCAGAATCGCTACGGACCTCCATCAGGGTTTCCCCTGACTTCGTCCTGACCAGGCATAGTTCACCATCTTTCGGGTCCCAGCGTGTACGCTCTTGGTGCGCCTCCTCTCGCAATGAGAATGAGGCGCCCCGGGAATGCGGGTCAGTCATGGAGACCGACCATCTTCCCTTAGTTCACATAAAGTGAACCGTTACTTTCATTGCGCCTTTAGGTTTAGTGATTCCCAATGACTCGCGCACACGCTAGACTCCTTGGTCCGTGTTTCAAGACGGGTCCTGAAAGTACCCAAAGCAATAGCGTCGCTGATCGGCGTTTCAAGAGGTCTGTCCAAGAACACCGCGGCGAACAGTCGCAAACGGACGGAATCGGCACTAGGTCCGATCGCCATCACAATTCACATACTTGCCACGGGCCGGACGCGAACTAAGTCGCGGCCTCCCGCCATCAGTAAACCGTCGAGCGAGCTGTTCGGAAACCCAGTGTCCGTAAACATCGGAAAATCCGAGCTCACGGGCTACACTCGAGACCGTAGAACAGCACCCAACGGATCGCGACGACCTACTAGGGGAGAAGTGCACGCGTCCGAAGCCGGAGATGAACCGAAGGGAACAGCCAACGCGAACGTCGCCGTTTCCACAGTCAGTAAATCCCAACAACAGGCGCGAATGAATCTCCCCATTCGACCTTTCGGGTTTCTCAGGTTTACCCCTGAACGGTTTCACGTACTCTTGAACTCTCTCTTCAAAGTTCTTTTCAACTTTCCCTCACGGTACTTGTTCGCTATCGGTCTCGTGGTTATATTTAGCCTTAGATGGAGTTTACCACCCACTTAGGGCTGCACTCTCAAGCAACCCGACTCTAAGAAGAGATCCTCTAGCAAGCCGCAGCGGTCGCTACGGGCCTGGCACCCTCTATGGGCGATGGCCCCATTCAAGATGGACTTGAACGCGCCGCGAACTCGCCAGATAATGGATCCTTCCAAACACCACATCTCCCGGCGACCGGTTACGATCGCGGGATTCAGTGCTGGGCTAATCCCTGTTCGCTCGCCGCTACTAAGGGAATCCTAGTTAGTTTCTTTTCCTCCGCTTAATAATATGCTTAAATTCAGCGGGTAGTCTCACCTGTCCTGAGGTCGTAT
>NC_059508.1:31321767-31331767 GCF_914767665.1 Harmonia axyridis
CTTTTCCCGATCGATCCGACCCACCGAGGCCGTCTCGACCGTCCGCTGCGCCTACTAGGGCCGATTTCTTCGGACTCCGATCAGAAAATATACCGATGCATGTCGTTAACACCTAGTCCGCCTCGTCCGATCTATCTAAACAGTCTCGACGCACCCAACACTCTTTCAAAGTCGGATTACTCGGACTCAATCTGAAAATGGACCGATGCATGACGTCAACACTTAGCCCGCCTCGTCTGATCGATCTAAGCCATCTCGACCCACCCAACACGCCTTCCAAGTCGGATCACTCGGACTTCGATCTGAAAATCTCCGGACTCATTTTTATGAATATCCCCAGTCAGTAAGAACGTTATTTCGCCAATATATACCAACAATAAACCATATTCCAATAGCTGAACCAAAAATATAATTCCCGATCCAAACGTTCTGCATCGCCCAACGCGACCACCTTCCCTATATATGTCAGGAGAGCACAGGGTTCCCCTCCAGACAACACTTACGCTCTATCCCCGACTCTCGGTCGATCGATAGGCCAGGTCAGCGGTGTCTGTTTCGGCCGAAGCTCGGACTTTGGTCAAAATGTTCCGATACAAAATTTGAACCAAGATAGATACAGATATGATTCCTTCTTAAATATACGTTGATTATCGAACAGAATATGGTAAATATTTTGCGATGACCGAGGATTTCATGAATTTTTTTTTTTTTCGAAAAAATTTTCTGTTATCGGAATTTCCTCAAATTTCATTTGGTTGCCTACTAATGCATATTAAAAACGATAATCAACAATCAGAATCATTATTTATCATTTATTTCAATTTTTATAATGAAAAACGTTCACGTCCTTTCGCGCCTCTCGATCGTCGTTTACGTGATGCATCGGTCAGCCCTAGTTTACGTGGTGCATCGGTAAGATCGAGTTCACGTTCTGCATCGGTAAGATCCAGTTCACGTGGTGCATCGGTAAGATCGAGATTACGTGGTGCATCGGTAAGATCGAGTTTACGTGGTGCATCGGTAAGATCCAATTCACGTTCTGCATCGGTAAGATCCAGTTCACGTGGTGCATCGGTGAGATCGAGTTTACGTTCTGCATCGGTGTGATCTAGTTTACGTTGTGCATCGGTAAGATCGAGATTACGTGAAGCATCGGTATGATCGAGTTTACGTTCTGCATCGGTCTGGACTTAGAGATATATTTTCGACGTGAAAATGTTCCGATACAACTTTTGAACCAGGATAGTTAGAGAGATGATTTTTTCTGGGATGTACGTTGATTGGGGAATGGATTGTGGAAAATAACTTGCCATGACCGAGGTGTTCTCGAATTTTTTTTTTTTTTCGAAAAATATTTTCTGATTTTGGATTTTACTCAAATTTGATTTCGTTGCCTTCTAATGTGTTCTAAAAGAGTAAATCAGTAATCAGAATCGAAAAATATTTTTCGGATTTTTTTTTTTTTGAAAAAAAATTTTCTGATTTTGGAATTTCCTCAAATTTGATTTGGTTGCCTTCTAATGTGTTTTTAAAGCGTAAATCAGTAATCAGAATCAATATTCATTGTCGACTTTAATTTTTATAAGGAAAAATGTTCACGTCCTTAAACGCCTCCCCATCATTAGCCCGAGTCCAAGTCGATGTCAGTCCCGAGCGGACGGTGTCAGATACTACCTATCGCCCCGGTCTGGACTTGGCGAGGTATTTCGACGTGAAATGTTCCGATACAACTTTTGAACCAGGATAGTTAGAGAGATGATTTCTTCTATGTTGTACGTTGATTGTGGAATGGATTGTGGGAAATAACTTGCCATGACCCAGGTGTTCTTGAATTTTTTTTTTTTTCGAAAAAAATTTTCTGATCTTGAAATTTCCTCAAATCTGATTGCGTTGCCTTCTAATGTGTTCTAAAAGAGTAAATCAGTAATCAGAATCAATATTCATTGTCGACTTTAATTTTTATAAGGAAAAATGTTCACGTCCTTAAACGCCTCTCCATCGTTACCCCGACTCCAAGACGATGTTAGACCGGAGCGGACGGTGTCAGATGCGACCGATCTCCCCGGTCTGGACTTAGCGAGATATTCCGACGTGAAATGTTCCGATACAAAAATTTAACTGTGATAGTTAGAGAGATGGTTCCTTTTGTGATGTACGTTGATTGTGTAATAGAATATGGAAATAAACTTGAGATGACCGAGGTCTTCTGGGATTTTTTTTTTTTTTCGAAAAATATTTTTCGATTTCGGAAATCCCTCAAATTTCATTGAGATATGTCCTAATGTGTTCTTAAAGCTTAAATCAACAATCAGAATTAATATCCAAAAGTTATTTCATTTTTTATGAGGAAAAACGTTCACGTCCTTTCCGCTCCCAAAAAGTGAGATATCATAGAAAATATCGCAATATATGTTGTTTACGGCCATACCACGCTGAAATTGCCAGTTCTCGTCAGAACACTGAAGCCAAGCAGCGTCGGGCGCGGTTAGTACTTGGATGGGTGACCGCTTGGGAACACCGCGTGCTGTAAGCTTTTTTTTTACGTTCTGCATCGGTCTGCCGAGATAACGTGGTGCATCGGTATGATCGAGTTTACGTTCTGCATCGGTAAGATCGAGATTACGTGATGCATCGGTAAGATTGAGATTACGTGGTGCATCGGTAAGATCGAGATTACGTGGTGCATCGGTAAGATCGAGTTTACGTGGTGCATCGGTAAGATCCAATTCACGTTCTGCATCGGTAAGATCCAGTTCACGTGGTGCATCGGTGAGATTGAGATTACGTGGTGCATCGGTAAGATCGAGTTTACGTGGTGCATCGGTAAGATCCAATTCACGTTCTGCATCGGTAAGATCCAGTTCACGTGGTGCATCGGTAAGATCGAGATTACGTGGTGCATCGGTAAGATCGAGTTTACGTGGTGCATCGGTAAGATCCAATTCACGTTCTGCATCGGTAAGATCCAGTTCACGTGGTGCATCGGTAAGATTGAGATTACGTGGTGCATCGGTAAGATCGAGTTTACGTGGTGCATCGGTAAGATCCAATTCACGTTCTGCATCGGTAAGATCCAGTTCACGTGGTGCATCGGTAAGATGGAGATTACGTGGTGCATCGGTAAGATCGAGATTACGTGGTGCATCGGTAAGATCTACTTTACGTTCTGCATCGGTCTGCCCTTGTTTACGTGGTGCATCGGTAAGATCGAGATTACGTGAAGCATCGGTATGATCGAGTTTACGTTCTGCATCGGTCTGCCCGATATTACGTGGTGCATCGGTTCAGCCCTAGTTTACGTTGTGCATCGGTCTGGACTTAGAGATATATTTTCGACGTGAAAATGTTCCGATACAACTTTTGAACCAGGATAGTTAGAGAGATGATTTTTTCTGTGATGTACGTCGATTGGGGAATGGATTGTGGAAAATAACTTGCCATGACCGAGGTGTCCTCGAATTTTTTTTTTTTTCGAAAAAAATTTTCTGATTGTGGAATTTTCTCAAATTTGATTTGGTTGCCTCCTAATGTGTTCTAAAAGAGTAAATCAGTAATAGGAATCGAAAAATATTTTTCGGATTTTTTTTTTTTTCGAAAAAAATTTTCTGATCGTGGAATTTCCTCAAATTCGATTTGGTTGCCTTCTAATGTGTTTTTAAAGCGTAAATCAGTAATCAGAATCAATATTCATTGTCGACTTTAATTTTTATAAGGAAAAATGTTCACGTCCTTAAACGCCTCCCCATCATCAGCCCGAGTCCAAGTCGATGTCAGTCCCGAGCGGACGGTGTCAGATACTACCTATCGCCGAGGTCTGGACTTGGCGAGATATTACGACGTGAAATGTTCCGATACAACTTTTGAACCAGGATAGTTAGAGAGATGATTTCTTCTATGTTGTACGTTGATTGTGGAATGAAATACGGAAAATAACTCGCCATGACCGAGGTGATTACGATTTTTTTTTTTTTTTCGAAAAAAATTTTCTGATCGTGGAATTTTCTCAAATTTGATTTGGTTGCCTCCTTATATGTTCTAATAGCGATAATCAACAATCAGAATCAAAATCCATGATCGGGTTTGATTTTTATAAGGAAAAATGTTCACGTCCTTTTTTTCAACCCCGACTCATTGACGATGTTAGAACCGAGCCGGCGGTGTCAGATACGACCGATCGCCCCGGTCCCGATCGTCATTTACGTTGTGCATCGGTCTGCCCGAGATTACGTGGTGCATCGGTATGATCGAGTTTACGTGGTGCATCGGTAAGATCCAATTCACGTTCTGCATCGGTAAGATCCAGTTCACGTGGTGCATCGGTAAGATTGAGATTACGTGGTGCATCGGTAAGATCGAGTTTACGTGGTGCATCGGTAAGATCCAATTCACGTTCTGCATCGGTAAGATCCAGTTCACGTGGTGCATCGGTAAGATGGAGATTACGTGGTGCATCGGTAAGATCGAGATTACGTGGTGCATCGGTAAGATCTACTTTACGTTCTGCATCGGTCTGCCCTTGTTTACGTGGTGCATCGGTAAGATCGAGATTACGTGAAGCATCGGTATGATCGAGTTTACGTTCTGCATCGGTCTGCCCGATATTACGTGGTGCATCGGTTCAGCCCTAGTTTACGTTGTGCATCGGTCTGGACTTAGAGATATATTTTCGACGTGAAAATGTTCCGATACAACTTTTGAACCAGGATAGTTAGAGAGATGATTTTTTCTGTGATGTACGTCGATTGGGGAATGGATTGTGGAAAATAACTTGCCATGACCGAGGTGTCCTCGAATTTTTTTTTTTTTCGAAAAAAATTTTCTGATTGTGGAATTTTCTCAAATTTGATTTGGTTGCCTCCTAATGTGTTCTAAAAGAGTAAATCAGTAATAGGAATCGAAAAATATTTTTCGGATTTTTTTTTTTTTCGAAAAAAATTTTCTGATCGTGGAATTTCCTCAAATTCGATTTGGTTGCCTTCTAATGTGTTTTTAAAGCGTAAATCAGTAATCAGAATCAATATTCATTGTCGACTTTAATTTTTATAAGGAAAAATGTTCACGTCCTTAAACGCCTCCCCATCATCAGCCCGAGTCCAAGTCGATGTCAGTCCCGAGCGGACGGTGTCAGATACTACCTATCGCCGAGGTCTGGACTTGGCGAGATATTACGACGTGAAATGTTCCGATACAACTTTTGAACCAGGATAGTTAGAGAGATGATTTCTTCTATGTTGTACGTTGATTGTGGAATGAAATACGGAAAATAACTCGCCATGACCGAGGTGATTACGATTTTTTTTTTTTTTTTGAAAAAAATTTTCTGATCGTGGAATTTTCTCAAATTTGATTTGGTTGCCTCCTTATATGTTCTAATAGCGATAATCAACAATCAGAATCAAAATCCATGATCGGGTTTGATTTTTATAAGGAAAAATGTTCACGTCCTTTTTTTCAACCCCGACTCATTGACGATGTTAGAACCGAGCCGGCGGTGTCAGATACGACCGATCGCCCCGGTCCCGATCGTCATTCACGTTGTGCATCGGTCTGCCCGAGATTACGTGGTGCATCGGTATGATCGAGTTTACGTGGTGCATCGGTAAGATCCAATTCACGTTCTGCATCGGTAAGATCCAGTTCACGTGGTGCATCGGTAAGATGGAGATTACGTGGTGCATCGGTAAGATCGAGATTACGGGGTGCATCGGTAAGATCTACTTTACGTTCTGCATCGGTCTGCCCTTGTTTACGTGGTGCATCGGTAAGATCGAGATTACGTGAAGCATCGGTATGATCGAGTTTACGTTCTGCATCGGTCTGCCCGATATTACGTGGTGCATCGGTTCAGCCCTAGTTTACGTTGTGCATCGGTCTGGACTTAGAGATATATTTTCGACGTGAAAATGTTCCGATACAACTTTTGAACCAGGATAGTTAGAGAGATGATTTTTTCTGTGATGTACGTCGATTGGGGAATGGATTGTGGAAAATAACTTGCCATGACCGAGGTGTCCTCGAATTTTTTTTTTTTTCGAAAAAAATTTTCTGATTGTGGAATTTTCTCAAATTTGATTTGGTTGCCTCCTAATGTGTTCTAAAAGAGTAAATCAGTAATAGGAATCGAAAAATATTTTTCGGATTTTTTTTTTTTTCGAAAAAAATTTTCTGATCGTGGAATATCCTCAAATTCGATTTGGTTGCCTTCTAATGTGTTTTTAAAGCGTAAATCAGTAATCAGAATCAATATTCATTGTCGACTTTAATTTTTATAAGGAAAAATGTTCACGTCCTTAAACGCCTCCCCATCATCAGCCCGAGTCCAAGTCGATGTCAGTCCCGAGCGGACGGTGTCAGATACTACCTATCGCCGAGGTCTGGACTTGGCGAGATATTACGACGTGAAATGTTCCGATACAACTTTTGAACCAGGATAGTTAGAGAGATGATTTCTTCTATGTTGTACGTTGATTGTGGAATGAAATACGGAAAATAACTCGCCATGACCGAGGTGATTACGATTTTTTTTTTTTTTTCGAAAAAAATTTTCTGATCGTGGAATTTTCTCAAATTTGATTTGGTTGCCTCCTTATATGTTCTAATAGCGATAATCAACAATCAGAATCAAAATCCATGATCGGGTTTGATTTTTATAAGGAAAAATGTTCACGTCCTTTTTTTCAACCCCGACTCATTGACGATGTTAGAACCGAGCCGGCGGTGTCAGATACGACCGATCGCCCCGGTCCCGATCGTCATTCACGTTGTGCATCGGTCTGCCCGAGATTACGTGGTGCATCGGTATGATCGAGTTTACGTGGTGCATCGGTAAGATCCAATTCACGTTCTGCATCGGTAAGATCCAGTTCACGTGGTGCATCGGTAAGATGGAGATTACGTGGTGCATCGGTAAGATCGAGATTACGGGGTGCATCGGTAAGATCTACTTTACGTTCTGCATCGGTCTGCCCTTGTTTACGTGGTGCATCGGTAAGATCGAGATTACGTGAAGCATCGGTATGATCGAGTTTACGTTCTGCATCGGTCTGCCCGATATTACGTGGTGCATCGGTTCAGCCCTAGTTTACGTTGTGCATCGGTCTGGACTTAGAGATATATTTTCGACGTGAAAATGTTCCGATACAACTTTTGAACCAGGATAGTTAGAGAGATGATTTTTTCTGTGATGTACGTCGATTGGGGAATGGATTGTGGAAAATAACTTGCCATGACCGAGGTGTCCTCGAATTTTTTTTTTTTTCGAAAAAAATTTTCTGATTGTGGAATTTTCTCAAATTTGATTTGGTTGCCTCCTAATGTGTTCTAAAAGAGTAAATCAGTAATAGGAATCGAAAAATATTTTTCGGATTTTTTTTTTTTTCGAAAAAAATTTTCTGATCGTGGAATTTCCTCAAATTCGATTTGGTTGCCTTCTAATGTGTTTTTAAAGCGTAAATCAGTAATCAGAATCAATATTCATTGTCGACTTTAATTTTTATAAGGAAAAATGTTCACGTCCTTAAACGCCTCCCCATCATCAGCCCGAGTCCAAGTCGATGTCAGTCCCGAGCGGACGGTGTCAGATACTACCTATCGCCGAGGTCTGGACTTGGCGAGATATTACGACGTGAAATGTTCCGATACAACTTTTGAACCAGGATAGTTAGAGAGATGATTTCTTCTATGTTGTACGTTGATTGTGGAATGAAATACGGAAAATAACTCGCCATGACCGAGGTGATTACGATTTTTTTTTTTTTTTGTAAAAAATTTTCTGATCGTGGAATTTTCTCAAATTTTATTTGGTTGCCTCCTTATATGTTCTAATAGCGATAATCAACAATCAGAATCAAAATCCATGATCGGGTTTGATTTTTATAAGGAAAAATGTTCACGTCCTTTTTTTCAACCCCGACTCATTGACGATGTTAGAACCGAGCCGGCGGTGTCAGATACGACCGATCGCCCCGGTCCCGATCGTCATTTACGTTGTGCATCGGTCTGCCCGAGATTACGTGGTGCATCGGTCTGGACTTAGAGATATATTTTCGACGTGAAAATGTTCCGATACAACTTTTGAACCAGGATAGTTAGAGAGATGATTTTTTCTGTGATGTACGTCGATTGGGGAATGGATTGTGGAAAATAACTTGCCATGACCGAGGTGTCCTCGAATTTTTTTTTTTTTTTCGAAAAAAATTTTCTGATCGTGGAATTTTCTCAAATTTGATTTGGTTGCCTCCTAATGTGTTCTAATAGCGATAATCAACAATCAGAATCAAAATCCATGGTCGGGTTTGGTTTTTATAAGGAATAATGTTCACGTCCTTTTTTTCAACCCCGACTCATTGACGATGTTAGAACCGAGCCGGCGGTGTCAGATACGACCGATCGCCCCGGTCCCGATCGTCATTTACGTTGTGCATCGGTCTGCCCGAGATTACGTGGTGCATCGGTCTGGACTTAGAGATATATTTTCGACGTGAAAATGTTCCGATACAACTTTTGAACCAGGATAGTTAGAGAGATGATTTTTTCTGGGATGTACGTTGATTGGGGAATGGATTGTGGGAAATAACTTGCCATGACCGAGGTGTTCTCGAATTTTTTTTTTTTTTTCGAAAAAAATTTTCTGATCGTGGAATTTTCTCAAATTTGATTTGGTTGCCTCCTAATGTGTTCTAATAGCGATAATCAACAATCAGAATCAAAATCCATGGTCGGGTTTGGTTTTTATAAGGAATAATGTTCACGTCCTTTTTCGCCTATGTTCTTTTTCGACGTGAAATGTTCCGATACAACTTTTGAACCAGGATAGTTAGAGAGATGATTTTTTCTGGGATGTATGTTGATTGACGTACGAAACTTGGAAAAAAATAGAAAAGACCGAGGTACTCTAGAAAAAAAAATTTATTGAAAATATTTTTTTGATTTCGGAATTAATTCGAAATTCATTCAGATGTCTTCTATCAATATCGCGAAAGAAAAATCAATAATCAGAATCGATATTCATCTAAGATTATTTCCTTCTGGATTGTGTTAACATTCGGTACGATCTTGTCTACGTGATGCATCGGTTTGTTTCTCGGCTCTTGTGAGCAAGTTGGACACTCGAGACGGCCTCCATCGATCGGATTAGGCGGGCTTTAATGTTAACGTGCTGCATCGGTGTGATCTTGTTTACGTCATGCATCGGTATAGCTTTAAATCGCGCCGTAAAGTCGTTCACGTCATGCATCGGTATCTTAAATCGCGCCGTAAAGTCGTTCACGTCATGCATCGGTATCTTAAATCGCGCCGTAAAGTCGTTCACGTCATGCATCGGTATCTTAAATCGAGCCGAAAAGTCGTTCACGTCATGCATCGGTATGGCTTTAAATCGCGCCCTAGGGTCGTTCACGTCATGCATCGGTGGCACAAAAAAAAGACGCCGATGCATGACGTGAGCCGACTTTTCGGCTCGATTTAAGATACCGATGCATGACGTGAACGACTTTACGGCGCGATTTAAGATACCGATGCATGACGTGAACCGACTTTTCGGCATGAAGTCAGCTAAAATTATCGTGTGCATCTTGGGTCGGTCCACGTACCGTAGATCAGAGAGGGACGACGTACATACATCGGATACATTTGTATCCAACAAGTTACGATCGTCGTCTGATCCAGCGGTAATCGGACCTACTCTCGTGAATTTATTTTGCCCCTTGAATAATTTTGTACCGATGCACGACGTGAAGTCGACTTTTCGGCATGGTTTAAGCTAAAATTATCGTGTGCATCTTGGGTAGGCCCACTTACTACAGATCTGAGACGGACGACGTACATACATCGGATACATTCGTATCCAACAAGTTACAATCGTCGTCTGATCCAGCGGTAATCGGACCTACTCTCGTGAATTTATTTTGCCCCTTGAATAACTTTGTACCGATGCACGACGTGAAGTCGACTTTCCGGCATGGTTTAAGCTAAAATTATCGTGTGCATCTTTCATTTTACT
>NC_059508.1:31344267-31351767 GCF_914767665.1 Harmonia axyridis
AAAAATAAATTACTCAACTTTTACGTGAAGAATCGTTCACCCAAACCTTATCCCCTATATATGTCAGGAGAACCCAAGGTTCCCCTCCAGACACGATTTAGCAAACTTTTCCCGATCGATCCGACCCACCGAGGCCGTCTCGACCGTCCGCTGCGCCTACTAGGGCCGATTTCTTCGGACTCCGATCAGAAAATATACCGATGCATGTCGTTAACACCTAGTCCGCCTCGTCCGATCTATCTAAACAGTCTCGACGCACCCAACACTCTTTCAAAGTCGGATTACTCGGACTCAATCTGAAAATGGACCGATGCATGACGTCAACACTTAGCCCGCCTCGTCTGATCGATCTAAGCCATCTCGACCCACCCAACACGCCTTCCAAGTCGGATCACTCGGACTTCGATCTGAAAATCTCCGGACTCATTTTTATGAATATCCCCAGTCAGTAAGAACGTTATTTCGCCAATATATACCAACAATAAACCATATTCCAATAGCTGAACCAAAAATATAATTCCCGATCCAAACGTTCTGCATCGCCCAACGCGACCACCTTCCCTATATATGTCAGGAGAGCACAGGGTTCCCCTCCAGACAACACTTACGCTCTATCCCCGACTCTCGGTCGATCGATAGGCCAGGTCAGCGGTGTCTGTTTCGGCCGAAGCTCGGACTTTGGTCAAAATGTTCCGATACAAAATTTGAACCAAGATAGATACAGATATGATTCCTTCTTAAATATACGTTGATTATCGAACAGAATATGGTAAATATTTTGCGATGACCGAGGATTTCATGAATTTTTTTTTTTTTCGAAAAAATTTTCTGTTATCGGAATTTCCTCAAATTTCATTTGGTTGCCTACTAATGCATATTAAAAACGATAATCAACAATCAGAATCATTATTTATCATTTATTTCAATTTTTATAATGAAAAACGTTCACGTCCTTTCGCGCCTCTCGATCGTCGTTTACGTGATGCATCGGTCAGCCCTAGTTTACGTGGTGCATCGGTAAGATCGAGTTCACGTTCTGCATCGGTAAGATCCAGTTCACGTGGTGCATCGGTAAGATCGAGATTACGTGGTGCATCGGTAAGATCGAGTTTACGTGGTGCATCGGTAAGATCCAATTCACGTTCTGCATCGGTAAGATCCAGTTCACGTGGTGCATCGGTGAGATCGAGTTTACGTTCTGCATCGGTGTGATCTAGTTTACGTTGTGCATCGGTAAGATCGAGATTACGTGAAGCATCGGTATGATCGAGTTTACGTTCTGCATCGGTCTGGACTTAGAGATATATTTTCGACGTGAAAATGTTCCGATACAACTTTTGAACCAGGATAGTTAGAGAGATGATTTTTTCTGGGATGTACGTTGATTGGGGAATGGATTGTGGAAAATAACTTGCCATGACCGAGGTGTTCTCGAATTTTTTTTTTTTTTCGAAAAATATTTTCTGATTTTGGATTTTACTCAAATTTGATTTCGTTGCCTTCTAATGTGTTCTAAAAGAGTAAATCAGTAATCAGAATCGAAAAATATTTTTCGGATTTTTTTTTTTTTGAAAAAAAATTTTCTGATTTTGGAATTTCCTCAAATTTGATTTGGTTGCCTTCTAATGTGTTTTTAAAGCGTAAATCAGTAATCAGAATCAATATTCATTGTCGACTTTAATTTTTATAAGGAAAAATGTTCACGTCCTTAAACGCCTCCCCATCATTAGCCCGAGTCCAAGTCGATGTCAGTCCCGAGCGGACGGTGTCAGATACTACCTATCGCCCCGGTCTGGACTTGGCGAGGTATTTCGACGTGAAATGTTCCGATACAACTTTTGAACCAGGATAGTTAGAGAGATGATTTCTTCTATGTTGTACGTTGATTGTGGAATGGATTGTGGGAAATAACTTGCCATGACCCAGGTGTTCTTGAATTTTTTTTTTTTTCGAAAAAAATTTTCTGATCTTGAAATTTCCTCAAATCTGATTGCGTTGCCTTCTAATGTGTTCTAAAAGAGTAAATCAGTAATCAGAATCAATATTCATTGTCGACTTTAATTTTTATAAGGAAAAATGTTCACGTCCTTAAACGCCTCTCCATCGTTACCCCGACTCCAAGACGATGTTAGACCGGAGCGGACGGTGTCAGATGCGACCGATCTCCCCGGTCTGGACTTAGCGAGATATTCCGACGTGAAATGTTCCGATACAAAAATTTAACTGTGATAGTTAGAGAGATGGTTCCTTTTGTGATGTACGTTGATTGTGTAATAGAATATGGAAATAAACTTGAGATGACCGAGGTCTTCTGGGATTTTTTTTTTTTTTCGAAAAATATTTTTCGATTTCGGAAATCCCTCAAATTTCATTGAGATATGTCCTAATGTGTTCTTAAAGCTTAAATCAACAATCAGAATTAATATCCAAAAGTTATTTCATTTTTTATGAGGAAAAACGTTCACGTCCTTTCCGCTCCCAAAAAGTGAGATATCATAGAAAATATCGCAATATATGTTGTTTACGGCCATACCACGCTGAAATTGCCAGTTCTCGTCAGAACACTGAAGCCAAGCAGCGTCGGGCGCGGTTAGTACTTGGATGGGTGACCGCTTGGGAACACCGCGTGCTGTAAGCTTTTTTTTTACGTTCTGCATCGGTCTGCCGAGATAACGTGGTGCATCGGTATGATCGAGTTTACGTTCTGCATCGGTAAGATCGAGATTACGTGATGCATCGGTAAGATTGAGATTACGTGGTGCATCGGTAAGATCGAGTTTACGTGGTGCATCGGTAAGATCGAGTTTACGTGGTGCATCGGTAAGATCCAATTCACGTTCTGCATCGGTAAGATCCAGTTCACGTGGTGCATCGGTGAGATTGAGATTACGTGGTGCATCGGTAAGATCGAGTTTACGTGGTGCATCGGTAAGATCCAATTCACGTTCTGCATCGGTAAGATCCAGTTCACGTGGTGCATCGGTAAGATTGAGATTACGTGGTGCATCGGTAAGATCGAGTTTACGTGGTGCATCGGTAAGATCCAATTCACGTTCTGCATCGGTAAGATCCAGTTCACGTGGTGCATCGGTAAGATTGAGATTACGTGGTGCATCGGTAAGATCGAGTTTACGTGGTGCATCGGTAAGATCCAATTCACGTTCTGCATCGGTAAGATCCAGTTCACGTGGTGCATCGGTAAGATGGAGATTACGTGGTGCATCGGTAAGATCGAGATTACGTGGTGCATCGGTAAGATCTACTTTACGTTCTGCATCGGTCTGCCCTTGTTTACGTGGTGCATCGGTAAGATCGAGATTACGTGAAGCATCGGTATGATCGAGTTTACGTTCTGCATCGGTCTGCCCGATATTACGTGGTGCATCGGTTCAGCCCTAGTTTACGTTGTGCATCGGTCTGGACTTAGAGATATATTTTCGACGTGAAAATGTTCCGATACAACTTTTGAACCAGGATAGTTAGAGAGATGATTTTTTCTGTGATGTACGTCGATTGGGGAATGGATTGTGGAAAATAACTTGCCATGACCGAGGTGTCCTCGAATTTTTTTTTTTTCGAAAAAAATTTTCTGATTGTGGAATTTTCTCAAATTTGATTTGGTTGCCTCCTAATGTGTTCTAAAAGAGTAAATCAGTAATAGGAATCGAAAAATATTTTTCGGATTTTTTTTTTTTTCGAAAAAAATTTTCTGATCGTGGAATTTCCTCAAATTCGATTTGGTTGCCTTCTAATGTGTTTTTAAAGCGTAAATCAGTAATCAGAATCAATATTCATTGTCGACTTTAATTTTTATAAGGAAAAATGTTCACGTCCTTAAACGCCTCCCCATCATCAGCCCGAGTCCAAGTCGATGTCAGTCCCGAGCGGACGGTGTCAGATACTACCTATCGCCGAGGTCTGGACTTGGCGAGATATTACGACGTGAAATGTTCCGATACAACTTTTGAACCAGGATAGTTAGAGAGATGATTTCTTCTATGTTGTACGTTGATTGTGGAATGAAATACGGAAAATAACTCGCCATGACCGAGGTGATTACGATTTTTTTTTTTTTTTCGAAAAAAATTTTCTGATCGTGGAATTTTCTCAAATTTGATTTGGTTGCCTCCTTATATGTTCTAATAGCGATAATCAACAATCAGAATCAAAATCCATGATCGGGTTTGATTTTTATAAGGAAAAATGTTCACGTCCTTTTTTTCAACCCCGACTCATTGACGATGTTAGAACCGAGCCGGCGGTGTCAGATACGACCGATCGCCCCGGTCCCGATCGTCATTTACGTTGTGCATCGGTCTGCCCGAGATTACGTGGTGCATCGGTATGATCGAGTTTACGTGGTGCATCGGTAAGATCCAATTCACGTTCTGCATCGGTAAGATCCAGTTCACGTGGTGCATCGGTAAGATTGAGATTACGTGGTGCATCGGTAAGATCGAGTTTACGTGGTGCATCGGTAAGATCCAATTCACGTTCTGCATCGGTAAGATCCAGTTCACGTGGTGCATCGGTAAGATGGAGATTACGTGGTGCATCGGTAAGATCGAGATTACGTGGTGCATCGGTAAGATCTACTTTACGTTCTGCATCGGTCTGCCCTTGTTTACGTGGTGCATCGGTAAGATCGAGATTACGTGAAGCATCGGTATGATCGAGTTTACGTTCTGCATCGGTCTGCCCGATATTACGTGGTGCATCGGTTCAGCCCTAGTTTACGTTGTGCATCGGTCTGGACTTAGAGATATATTTTCGACGTGAAAATGTTCCGATACAACTTTTGAACCAGGATAGTTAGAGAGATGATTTTTTCTGTGATGTACGTCGATTGGGGAATGGATTGTGGAAAATAACTTGCCATGACCGAGGTGTCCTCGAATTTTTTTTTTTTTCGAAAAAAATTTTCTGATTGTGGAATTTTCTCAAATTTGATTTGGTTGCCTCCTAATGTGTTCTAAAAGAGTAAATCAGTAATAGGAATCGAAAAATATTTTTCGGATTTTTTTTTTTTTCGAAAAAAATTTTCTGATCGTGGAATTTCCTCAAATTCGATTTGGTTGCCTTCTAATGTGTTTTTAAAGCGTAAATCAGTAATCAGAATCAATATTCATTGTCGACTTTAATTTTTATAAGGAAAAATGTTCACGTCCTTAAACGCCTCCCCATCATCAGCCCGAGTCCAAGTCGATGTCAGTCCCGAGCGGACGGTGTCAGATACTACCTATCGCCGGGGTCTGGACTTGGCGAGATATTACGACGTGAAATGTTCCGATACAACTTTTGAACCAGGATAGTTAGAGAGATGATTTCTTCTATGTTGTACGTTGATTGTGGAATGAAATACGGAAAATAACTCGCCATGACCGAGGTGATTACGATTTTTTTTTTTTTTCGAAAAAAATTTTCTGATCGTGGAATTTTCTCAAATTTGATTTGGTTGCCTCCTTATATGTTCTAATAGCGATAATCAACAATCAGAATCAAAATCCATGATCGGGTTTGATTTTTATAAGGAAAAATGTTCACGTCCTTTTTTTCAACCCCGACTCATTGACGATGTTAGAACCGAGCCGGCGGTGTCAGATACGACCGATCGCCCCGGTCCCGATCGTCATTTACGTTGTGCATCGGTCTGCCCGAGATTACGTGGTGCATCGGTCTGGACTTAGAGATATATTTTCGACGTGAAAATGTTCCGATACAACTTTTGAACCAGGATAGTTAGAGAGATGATTTTTTCTGTGATGTACGTCGATTGGGGAATGGATTGTGGAAAATAACTTGCCATGACCGAGGTGTCCTCGAATTTTTTTTTTTTTTTCGAAAAAAATTTTCTGATCGTGGAATTTTCTCAAATTTGATTTGGTTGCCTCCTAATGTGTTCTAATAGCGATAATCAACAATCAGAATCAAAATCCATGGTCGGGTTTGGTTTTTATAAGGAATAATGTTCACGTCCTTTTTTTCAACCCCGACTCATTGACGATGTTAGAACCGAGCCGGCGGTGTCAGATACGACCGATCGCCCCGGTCCCGATCGTCATTTACGTTGTGCATCGGTCTGCCCGAGATTACGTGGTGCATCGGTCTGGACTTAGAGATATATTTTCGACGTGAAAATGTTCCGATACAACTTTTGAACCAGGATAGTTAGAGAGATGATTTTTTCTGGGATGTACGTTGATTGGGGAATGGATTGTGGGAAATAACTTGCCATGACCGAGGTGTTCTCGAATTTTTTTTTTTTTTTTGAAAAAAATTTTCTGATCGTGGAATTTTCTCAAATTTGATTTGGTTGCCTCCTAATGTGTTCTAATAGCGATAATCAACAATCAGAATCAAAATCCATGGTCGGGTTTGGTTTTTATAAGGAATAATGTTCACGTCCTTTTTCGCCTATGTTCTTTTTCGACGTGAAATGTTCCGATACAACTTTTGAACCAGGATAGTTAGAGAGATGATTTTTTCTGGGATGTATGTTGATTGACGTACGAAACTTGGAAAAAAATAGAAAAGACCGAGGTACTCTAGAAAAAAAAATTTATTGAAAATATTTTTTTGATTTCGGAATTAATTCGAAATTCATTCAGATGTCTTCTATCAATATCGCGAAAGAAAAATCAATAATCAGAATCGATATTCATCTAAGATTATTTCCTTCTGGATTGTGTTAACATTCGGTACGATCTTGTCTACGTGATGCATCGGTTTGTTTCTCGGCTCTTGTGAGCAAGTTGGACACTCGAGACGGCCTCCATCGATCGGATTAGGCGGGCTTTAATGTTAACGTGCTGCATCGGTGTGATCTTGTTTACGTCATGCATCGGTATAGCTTTAAATCGCGCCGTAAAGTCGTTCACGTCATGCATCGGTATCTTAAATCGCGCCGTAAAGTCGTTCACGTCATGCATCGGTATCTTAAATCGCGCCGTAAAGTCGTTCACGTCATGCATCGGTATCTTAAATCGAGCCGAAAAGTCGTTCACAGTCATGCATCGGTATGGCTTTAAATCGCGCCCTAGGGTCGTTCACGTCATGCATCGGTGGCACAAAAAAAAGACGCCGATGCATGACGTGAGCCGACTTTTCGGCTCGATTTAAGATACCGATGCATGACGTGAACGACTTTACGGCGCGATTTAAGATACCGATGCATGACGTGAACCGACTTTTCGGCATGAAGTCAGCTAAAATTATCGTGTGCATCTTGGGTCGGTCCACGTACCGTAGATCAGAGAGGGACGACGTACATACATCGGATACATTTGTATCCAACAAGTTACGATCGTCGTCTGATCCAGCGGTAATCGGACCTACTCTCGTGAATTTATTTTGCCCCTTGAATAATTTTGTACCGATGCACGACGTGAAGTCGACTTTTCGGCATGGTTTAAGCTAAAATTATCGTGTGCATCTTGGGTAGGCCCACTTACTACAGATCTGAGACGGACGACGTACATACATCGGATACATTCGTATCCA
>NC_059508.1:31361767-31369267 GCF_914767665.1 Harmonia axyridis
CTACTAGGGCCGATTTCTTCGGACTCCGATCAGAAAATATACCGATGCATGTCGTTAACACCTAGTCCGCCTCGTCCGATCTATCTAAACAGTCTCGACGCACCCAACACTCTTTCAAAGTCGGATTACTCGGACTCAATCTGAAAATGGACCGATGCATGACGTCAACACTTAGCCCGCCTCGTCTGATCGATCTAAGCCATCTCGACCCACCCAACACGCCTTCCAAGTCGGATCACTCGGACTTCGATCTGAAAATCTCCGGACTCATTTTTATGAATATCCCCAGTCAGTAAGAACGTTATTTCGCCAATATATACCAACAATAAACCATATTCCAATAGCTGAACCAAAAATATAATTCCCGATCCAAACGTTCTGCATCGCCCAACGCGACCACCTTCCCTATATATGTCAGGAGAGCACAGGGTTCCCCTCCAGACAACACTTACGCTCTATCCCCGACTCTCGGTCGATCGATAGGCCAGGTCAGCGGTGTCTGTTTCGGCCGAAGCTCGGACTTTGGTCAAAATGTTCCGATACAAAATTTGAACCAAGATAGATACAGATATGATTCCTTCTTAAATATACGTTGATTATCGAACAGAATATGGTAAATATTTTGCGATGACCGAGGATTTCATGAATTTTTTTTTTTTTCGAAAAAATTTTCTGTTATCGGAATTTCCTCAAATTTCATTTGGTTGCCTACTAATGCATATTAAAAACGATAATCAACAATCAGAATCATTATTTATCATTTATTTCAATTTTTATAATGAAAAACGTTCACGTCCTTTCGCGCCTCTCGATCGTCGTTTACGTGATGCATCGGTCAGCCCTAGTTTACGTGGTGCATCGGTAAGATCGAGTTCACGTTCTGCATCGGTAAGATCCAGTTCACGTGGTGCATCGGTAAGATCGAGATTACGTGGTGCATCGGTAAGATCGAGTTTACGTGGTGCATCGGTAAGATCCAATTCACGTTCTGCATCGGTAAGATCCAGTTCACGTGGTGCATCGGTGAGATCGAGTTTACGTTCTGCATCGGTGTGATCTAGTTTACGTTGTGCATCGGTAAGATCGAGATTACGTGAAGCATCGGTATGATCGAGTTTACGTTCTGCATCGGTCTGGACTTAGAGATATATTTTCGACGTGAAAATGTTCCGATACAACTTTTGAACCAGGATAGTTAGAGAGATGATTTTTTCTGGGATGTACGTTGATTGGGGAATGGATTGTGGAAAATAACTTGCCATGACCGAGGTGTTCTCGAATTTTTTTTTTTTTTCGAAAAATATTTTCTGATTTTGGATTTTACTCAAATTTGATTTCGTTGCCTTCTAATGTGTTCTAAAAGAGTAAATCAGTAATCAGAATCGAAAAATATTTTTCGGATTTTTTTTTTTTTGAAAAAAAATTTTCTGATTTTGGAATTTCCTCAAATTTGATTTGGTTGCCTTCTAATGTGTTTTTAAAGCGTAAATCAGTAATCAGAATCAATATTCATTGTCGACTTTAATTTTTATAAGGAAAAATGTTCACGTCCTTAAACGCCTCCCCATCATTAGCCCGAGTCCAAGTCGATGTCAGTCCCGAGCGGACGGTGTCAGATACTACCTATCGCCCCGGTCTGGACTTGGCGAGGTATTTCGACGTGAAATGTTCCGATACAACTTTTGAACCAGGATAGTTAGAGAGATGATTTCTTCTATGTTGTACGTTGATTGTGGAATGGATTGTGGGAAATAACTTGCCATGACCCAGGTGTTCTTGAATTTTTTTTTTTTTCGAAAAAAATTTTCTGATCTTGAAATTTCCTCAAATCTGATTGCGTTGCCTTCTAATGTGTTCTAAAAGAGTAAATCAGTAATCAGAATCAATATTCATTGTCGACTTTAATTTTTATAAGGAAAAATGTTCACGTCCTTAAACGCCTCTCCATCGTTACCCCGACTCCAAGACGATGTTAGACCGGAGCGGACGGTGTCAGATGCGACCGATCTCCCCGGTCTGGACTTAGCGAGATATTCCGACGTGAAATGTTCCGATACAAAAATTTAACTGTGATAGTTAGAGAGATGGTTCCTTTTGTGATGTACGTTGATTGTGTAATAGAATATGGAAATAAACTTGAGATGACCGAGGTCTTCTGGGATTTTTTTTTTTTTTCGAAAAATATTTTTCGATTTCGGAAATCCCTCAAATTTCATTGAGATATGTCCTAATGTGTTCTTAAAGCTTAAATCAACAATCAGAATTAATATCCAAAAGTTATTTCATTTTTTATGAGGAAAAACGTTCACGTCCTTTCCGCTCCCAAAAAGTGAGATATCATAGAAAATATCGCAATATATGTTGTTTACGGCCATACCACGCTGAAATTGCCAGTTCTCGTCAGAACACTGAAGCCAAGCAGCGTCGGGCGCGGTTAGTACTTGGATGGGTGACCGCTTGGGAACACCGCGTGCTGTAAGCTTTTTTTTTACGTTCTGCATCGGTCTGCCGAGATAACGTGGTGCATCGGTATGATCGAGTTTACGTTCTGCATCGGTAAGATCGAGATTACGTGATGCATCGGTAAGATTGAGATTACGTGGTGCATCGGTAAGATCGAGATTACGTGGTGCATCGGTAAGATCGAGTTTACGTGGTGCATCGGTAAGATCCAATTCACGTTCTGCATCGGTAAGATCCAGTTCACGTGGTGCATCGGTGAGATTGAGATTACGTGGTGCATCGGTAAGATCGAGTTTACGTGGTGCATCGGTAAGATCCAATTCACGTTCTGCATCGGTAAGATCCAGTTCACGTGGTGCATCGGTAAGATTGAGATTACGTGGTGCATCGGTAAGATCGAGTTTACGTGGTGCATCGGTAAGATCCAATTCACGTTCTGCATCGGTAAGATCCAGTTCACGTGGTGCATCGGTAAGATTGAGATTACGTGGTGCATCGGTAAGATCGAGTTTACGTGGTGCATCGGTAAGATCCAATTCACGTTCTGCATCGGTAAGATCCAGTTCACGTGGTGCATCGGTAAGATCGAGATTACGTGGTGCATCGGTAAGATCGAGATTACGTGGTGCATCGGTAAGATCTACTTTACGTTCTGCATCGGTCTGCCCTTGTTTACGTGGTGCATCGGTAAGATCGAGATTACGTGAAGCATCGGTATGATCGAGTTTACGTTCTGCATCGGTCTGCCCGATATTACGTGGTGCATCGGTTCAGCCCTAGTTTACGTTGTGCATCGGTCTGGACTTAGAGATATATTTTCGACGTGAAAATGTTCCGATACAACTTTTGAACCAGGATAGTTAGAGAGATGATTTTTTCTGTGATGTACGTCGATTGGGGAATGGATTGTGGAAAATAACTTGCCATGACCGAGGTGTCCTCGAATTTTTTTTTTTTTCGAAAAAAATTTTCTGATTGTGGAATTTTCTCAAATTTGATTTGGTTGCCTCCTAATGTGTTCTAAAAGAGTAAATCAGTAATAGGAATCGAAAAATATTTTTCGGATTTTTTTTTTTTTGAAAAAAAATTTTCTGATTTTGGAATTTCCTCAAATTTGATTTGGTTGCCTTCTAATGTGTTTTTAAAGCGTAAATCAGTAATCAGAATCAATATTCATTGTCGACTTTAATTTTTATAAGGAAAAATGTTCACGTCCTTAAACGCCTCCCCATCATTAGCCCGAGTCCAAGTCGATGTCAGTCCCGAGCGGACGGTGTCAGATACTACCTATCGCCCCGGTCTGGACTTGGCGAGGTATTTCGACGTGAAATGTTCCGATACAACTTTTGAACCAGGATAGTTAGAGAGATGATTTTTTCTGTGATGTACGTCGATTGGGGAATGGATTGTGGAAAATAACTTGCCATGACCGAGGTGTCCTCGAATTTTTTTTTTTTTCGAAAAAAATTTTCTGATTGTGGAATTTTCTCAAATTTGATTTGGTTGCCTTCTAATGTGTTCTAAAAGAGTAAATCAGTAATCAGAATCAATATTCATTGTCGACTTTAATTTTTATAAGGAAAAATGTTCACGTCCTTAAACGCCTCTCCATCGTTACCCCGACTCCAAGACGATGTTAGACCGGAGCGGACGGTGTCAGATGCGACCGATCTCCCCGGTCTGGACTTAGCGAGATATTCCGACGTGAAATGTTCCGATACAAAAATTTAACTGTGATAGTTAGAGAGATGGTTCCTTTTGTGATGTACGTTGATTGTGTAATAGAATATGGAAATAAACTTGAGATGACCGAGGTCTTCTGGGATTTTTTTTTTTTTTCGAAAAATATTTTTCGATTTCGGAAATCCCTCAAATTTCATTGAGATATGTCCTAATGTGTTCTTAAAGCTTAAATCAACAATCAGAATTAATATCCAAAAGTTATTTCATTTTTTATGAGGAAAAACGTTCACGTCCTTTCCGCTCCCAAAAAGTGAGATATCATAGAAAATATCGCAATATATGTTGTTTACGGCCATACCACGCTGAAATTGCCAGTTCTCGTCAGAACACTGAAGCCAAGCAGCGTCGGGCGCGGTTAGTACTTGGATGGGTGACCGCTTGGGAACACCGCGTGCTGTAAGCTTTTTTTTTACGTTCTGCATCGGTCTGCCGAGATAACGTGGTGCATCGGTATGATCGAGTTTACGTTCTGCATCGGTAAGATCGAGATTACGTGATGCATCGGTAAGATTGAGATTACGTGGTGCATCGGTAAGATCGAGATTACGTGGTGCATCGGTAAGATCGAGTTTACGTGGTGCATCGGTAAGATCCAATTCACGTTCTGCATCGGTAAGATCCAGTTCACGTGGTGCATCGGTGAGATTGAGATTACGTGGTGCATCGGTAAGATCGAGTTTACGTGGTGCATCGGTAAGATCCAATTCACGTTCTGCATCGGTAAGATCCAGTTCACGTGGTGCATCGGTAAGATGGAGATTACGTGGTGCATCGGTAAGATCGAGATTACGTGGTGCATCGGTAAGATCTACTTTACGTTCTGCATCGGTCTGCCCTTGTTTACGTGGTGCATCGGTAAGATCGAGATTACGTGAAGCATCGGTATGATCGAGTTTACGTTCTGCATCGGTCTGCCCGATATTACGTGGTGCATCGGTTCAGCCCTAGTTTACGTTGTGCATCGGTCTGGACTTAGAGATATATTTTCGACGTGAAAATGTTCCGATACAACTTTTGAACCAGGATAGTTAGAGAGATGATTTTTTCTGTGATGTACGTCGATTGGGGAATGGATTGTGGAAAATAACTTGCCATGACCGAGGTGTCCTCGAATTTTTTTTTTTTTCGAAAAAAATTTTCTGATTGTGGAATTTTCTCAAATTTGATTTGGTTGCCTCCTAATGTGTTCTAAAAGAGTAAATCAGTAATAGGAATCGAAAAATATTTTTCGGATTTTTTTTTTTTTCGAAAAAAATTTTCTGATCGTGGAATTTCCTCAAATTCGATTTGGTTGCCTTCTAATGTGTTTTTAAAGCGTAAATCAGTAATCAGAATCAATATTCATTGTCGACTTTAATTTTTATAAGGAAAAATGTTCACGTCCTTAAACGCCTCCCCATCATCAGCCCGAGTCCAAGTCGATGTCAGTCCCGAGCGGACGGTGTCAGATACTACCTATCGCCGAGGTCTGGACTTGGCGAGATATTACGACGTGAAATGTTCCGATACAACTTTTGAACCAGGATAGTTAGAGAGATGATTTCTTCTATGTTGTACGTTGATTGTGGAATGAAATACGGAAAATAACTCGCCATGACCGAGGTGATTACGATTTTTTTTTTTTTTTCGAAAAAAATTTTCTGATCGTGGAATTTTCTCAAATTTGATTTGGTTGCCTCCTTATATGTTCTAATAGCGATAATCAACAATCAGAATCAAAATCCATGATCGGGTTTGATTTTTATAAGGAAAAATGTTCACGTCCTTTTTTTCAACCCCGACTCATTGACGATGTTAGAACCGAGCCGGCGGTGTCAGATACGACCGATCGCCCCGGTCCCGATCGTCATTTACGTTGTGCATCGGTCTGCCCGAGATTACGTGGTGCATCGGTATGATCGAGTTTACGTGGTGCATCGGTAAGATCCAATTCACGTTCTGCATCGGTAAGATCCAGTTCACGTGGTGCATCGGTAAGATTGAGATTACGTGGTGCATCGGTAAGATCGAGTTTACGTGGTGCATCGGTAAGATCCAATTCACGTTCTGCATCGGTAAGATCCAGTTCACGTGGTGCATCGGTAAGATTGAGATTACGTGGTGCATCGGTAAGATCGAGATTACGTGGTGCATCGGTAAGATCTACTTTACGTTCTGCATCGGTCTGCCCTTGTTTACGTGGTGCATCGGTAAGATCGAGATTACGTGAAGCATCGGTATGATCGAGTTTACGTTCTGCATCGGTCTGCCCGATATTACGTGGTGCATCGGTTCAGCCCTAGTTTACGTTGTGCATCGGTCTGGACTTAGAGATATATTTTCGACGTGAAAATGTTCCGATACAACTTTTGAACCAGGATAGTTAGAGAGATGATTTTTTCTGTGATGTACGTCGATTGGGGAATGGATTGTGGAAAATAACTTGCCATGACCGAGGTGTCCTCGAATTTTTTTTTTTTTCGAAAAAAATTTTCTGATTGTGGAATTTTCTCAAATTTGATTTGGTTGCCTCCTAATGTGTTCTAAAAGAGTAAATCAGTAATAGGAATCGAAAAATATTTTTCGGATTTTTTTTTTTTTCGAAAAAAATTTTCTGATCGTGGAATTTCCTCAAATTCGATTTGGTTGCCTTCTAATGTGTTTTTAAAGCGTAAATCAGTAATCAGAATCAATATTCATTGTCGACTTTAATTTTTATAAGGAAAAATGTTCACGTCCTTAAACGCCTCCCCATCATCAGCCCGAGTCCAAGTCGATGTCAGTCCCGAGCGGACGGTGTCAGATACTACCTATCGCCGAGGTCTGGACTTGGCGAGATATTACGACGTGAAATGTTCCGATACAACTTTTGAACCAGGATAGTTAGAGAGATGATTTCTTCTATGTTGTACGTTGATTGTGGAATGAAATACGGAAAATAACTCGCCATGACCGAGGTGATTACGATTTTTTTTTTTTTTTTTGAAAAAAATTTTTTGTTCGTGGAATTTTTTCAAATTTGTTTTGGTTGCCTCCTTATATGTTCTAATAGCGATAATCAACAATCAGAATCAAAATCCATGATCGGGTTTGATTTTTATAAGGAAAAATGTTCACGTCCTTTTTTTCAACCCCGACTCATTGACGATGTTAGAACCGAGCCGGCGGTGTCAGATACGACCGATCGCCCCGGTCCCGATCGTCATTTACGTTGTGCATCGGTCTGCCCGAGATTACGTGGTGCATCGGTCTGGACTTAGAGATATATTTTCGACGTGAAAATGTTCCGATACAACTTTTGAACCAGGATAGTTA
>NC_059508.1:31381767-31386767 GCF_914767665.1 Harmonia axyridis
CAGAATCATTATTTATCATTTATTTCAATTTTTATAATGAAAAACGTTCACGTCCTTTCGCGCCTCTCGATCGTCGTTTACGTGATGCATCGGTCAGCCCTAGTTTACGTGGTGCATCGGTAAGATCGAGTTCACGTTCTGCATCGGTAAGATCCAGTTCACGTGGTGCATCGGTAAGATCGAGATTACGTGGTGCATCGGTAAGATCGAGTTTACGTGGTGCATCGGTAAGATCCAATTCACGTTCTGCATCGGTAAGATCCAGTTCACGTGGTGCATCGGTGAGATCGAGTTTACGTTCTGCATCGGTGTGATCTAGTTTACGTTGTGCATCGGTAAGATCGAGATTACGTGAAGCATCGGTATGATCGAGTTTACGTTCTGCATCGGTCTGGACTTAGAGATATATTTTCGACGTGAAAATGTTCCGATACAACTTTTGAACCAGGATAGTTAGAGAGATGATTTTTTCTGGGATGTACGTTGATTGGGGAATGGATTGTGGAAAATAACTTGCCATGACCGAGGTGTTCTCGAATTTTTTTTTTTTTTCGAAAAATATTTTCTGATTTTGGATTTTACTCAAATTTGATTTCGTTGCCTTCTAATGTGTTCTAAAAGAGTAAATCAGTAATCAGAATCGAAAAATATTTTTCGGATTTTTTTTTTTTTGAAAAAAAATTTTCTGATTTTGGAATTTCCTCAAATTTGATTTGGTTGCCTTCTAATGTGTTTTTAAAGCGTAAATCAGTAATCAGAATCAATATTCATTGTCGACTTTAATTTTTATAAGGAAAAATGTTCACGTCCTTAAACGCCTCCCCATCATTAGCCCGAGTCCAAGTCGATGTCAGTCCCGAGCGGACGGTGTCAGATACTACCTATCGCCCCGGTCTGGACTTGGCGAGGTATTTCGACGTGAAATGTTCCGATACAACTTTTGAACCAGGATAGTTAGAGAGATGATTTCTTCTATGTTGTACGTTGATTGTGGAATGGATTGTGGGAAATAACTTGCCATGACCCAGGTGTTCTTGAATTTTTTTTTTTTTCGAAAAAAATTTTCTGATCTTGAAATTTCCTCAAATCTGATTGCGTTGCCTTCTAATGTGTTCTAAAAGAGTAAATCAGTAATCAGAATCAATATTCATTGTCGACTTTAATTTTTATAAGGAAAAATGTTCACGTCCTTAAACGCCTCTCCATCGTTACCCCGACTCCAAGACGATGTTAGACCGGAGCGGACGGTGTCAGATGCGACCGATCTCCCCGGTCTGGACTTAGCGAGATATTCCGACGTGAAATGTTCCGATACAAAAATTTAACTGTGATAGTTAGAGAGATGGTTCCTTTTGTGATGTACGTTGATTGTGTAATAGAATATGGAAATAAACTTGAGATGACCGAGGTCTTCTGGGATTTTTTTTTTTTTTCGAAAAATATTTTTCGATTTCGGAAATCCCTCAAATTTCATTGAGATATGTCCTAATGTGTTCTTAAAGCTTAAATCAACAATCAGAATTAATATCCAAAAGTTATTTCATTTTTTATGAGGAAAAACGTTCACGTCCTTTCCGCTCCCAAAAAGTGAGATATCATAGAAAATATCGCAATATATGTTGTTTACGGCCATACCACGCTGAAATTGCCAGTTCTCGTCAGAACACTGAAGCCAAGCAGCGTCGGGCGCGGTTAGTACTTGGATGGGTGAGCGCTTGGGAACACCGCGTGCTGTAAGCTTTTTTTTTACGTTCTGCATCGGTCTGCCGAGATAACGTGGTGCATCGGTATGATCGAGTTTACGTTCTGCATCGGTAAGATCGAGATTACGTGATGCATCGGTAAGATTGAGATTACGTGGTGCATCGGTAAGATCGAGATTACGTGGTGCATCGGTAAGATCGAGTTTACGTGGTGCATCGGTAAGATCCAATTCACGTTCTGCATCGGTAAGATCCAGTTCACGTGGTGCATCGGTGAGATTGAGATTACGTGGTGCATCGGTAAGATCGAGTTTACGTGGTGCATCGGTAAGATCCAATTCACGTTCTGCATCGGTAAGATCCAGTTCACGTGGTGCATCGGTAAGATTGAGATTACGTGGTGCATCGGTAAGATCGAGTTTACGTGGTGCATCGGTAAGATCCAATTCACGTTCTGCATCGGTAAGATCCAGTTCACGTGGTGCATCGGTAAGATTGAGATTACGTGGTGCATCGGTAAGATCGAGTTTACGTGGTGCATCGGTAAGATCCAATTCACGTTCTGCATCGGTAAGATCCAGTTCACGTGGTGCATCGGTAAGATGGAGATTACGTGGTGCATCGGTAAGATCGAGATTACGTGGTGCATCGGTAAGATCTACTTTACGTTCTGCATCGGTCTGCCCTTGTTTACGTGGTGCATCGGTAAGATCGAGATTACGTGAAGCATCGGTATGATCGAGTTTACGTTCTGCATCGGTCTGCCCGATATTACGTGGTGCATCGGTTCAGCCCTAGTTTACGTTGTGCATCGGTCTGGACTTAGAGATATATTTTCGACGTGAAAATGTTCCGATACAACTTTTGAACCAGGATAGTTAGAGAGATGATTTTTTCTGTGATGTACGTCGATTGGGGAATGGATTGTGGAAAATAACTTGCCATGACCGAGGTGTCCTCGAATTTTTTTTTTTTTCGAAAAAAATTTTCTGATTGTGGAATTTTCTCAAATTTGATTTGGTTGCCTCCTAATGTGTTCTAAAAGAGTAAATCAGTAATAGGAATCGAAAAATATTTTTCGGATTTTTTTTTTTTTTGAAAAAAATTTTCTGATCGTGGAATTTCCTCAAATTCGATTTGGTTGCCTTCTAATGTGTTTTTAAAGCGTAAATCAGTAATCAGAATCAATATTCATTGTCGACTTTAATTTTTATAAGGAAAAATGTTCACGTCCTTAAACGCCTCCCCATCATCAGCCCGAGTCCAAGTCGATGTCAGTCCCGAGCGGACGGTGTCAGATACTACCTATCGCCGAGGTCTGGACTTGGCGAGATATTACGACGTGAAATGTTCCGATACAACTTTTGAACCAGGATAGTTAGAGAGATGATTTCTTCTATGTTGTACGTTGATTGTGGAATGAAATACGGAAAATAACTCGCCATGACCGAGGTGATTACGATTTTTTTTTTTTTTTCGAAAAAAATTTTCTGATCGTGGAATTTTCTCAAATTTGATTTGGTTGCCTCCTTATATGTTCTAATAGCGATAATCAACAATCAGAATCAAAATCCATGATCGGGTTTGATTTTTATAAGGAAAAATGTTCACGTCCTTTTTTTCAACCCCGACTCATTGACGATGTTAGAACCGAGCCGGCGGTGTCAGATACGACCGATCGCCCCGGTCCCGATCGTCATTTACGTTGTGCATCGGTCTGCCCGAGATTACGTGGTGCATCGGTATGATCGAGTTTACGTGGTGCATCGGTAAGATCCAATTCACGTTCTGCATCGGTAAGATCCAGTTCACGTGGTGCATCGGTAAGATTGAGATTACGTGGTGCATCGGTAAGATCGAGTTTACGTGGTGCATCGGTAAGATCCAATTCACGTTCTGCATCGGTAAGATCCAGTTCACGTGGTGCATCGGTAAGATGGAGATTACGTGGTGCATCGGTAAGATCGAGATTACGTGGTGCATCGGTAAGATCTACTTTACGTTCTGCATCGGTCTGCCCTTGTTTACGTGGTGCATCGGTAAGATCGAGATTACGTGAAGCATCGGTATGATCGAGTTTACGTTCTGCATCGGTCTGCCCGATATTACGTGGTGCATCGGTTCAGCCCTAGTTTACGTTGTGCATCGGTCTGGACTTAGAGATATATTTTCGACGTGAAAATGTTCCGATACAACTTTTGAACCAGGATAGTTAGAGAGATGATTTTTTCTGTGATGTACGTCGATTGGGGAATGGATTGTGGAAAATAACTTGGCATGACCGAGGTGTCCTCGAATTTTTTTTTTTTTCGAAAAAAATTTTCTGATTGTGGAATTTTCTCAAATTTGATTTGGTTGCCTCCTAATGTGTTCTAAAAGAGTAAATCAGTAATAGGAATCGAAAAATATTTTTCGGATTTTTTTTTTTTTCGAAAAAAATTTTCTGATCGTGGAATTTCCTCAAATTCGATTTGGTTGCCTTCTAATGTGTTTTTAAAGCGTAAATCAGTAATCAGAATCAATATTCATTGTCGACTTTAATTTTTATAAGGAAAAATGTTCACGTCCTTAAACGCCTCCCCATCATCAGCCCGAGTCCAAGTCGATGTCAGTCCCGAGCGGACGGTGTCAGATACTACCTATCGCCGAGGTCTGGACTTGGCGAGATATTACGACGTGAAATGTTCCGATACAACTTTTGAACCAGGATAGTTAGAGAGATGATTTCTTCTATGTTGTACGTTGATTGTGGAATGAAATACGGAAAATAACTCGCCATGACCGAGGTGATTACGATTTTTTTTTTTTTTTCGAAAAAAATTTTCTGATCGTGGAATTTTCTCAAATTTGATTTGGTTGCCTCCTTATATGTTCTAATAGCGATAATCAACAATCAGAATCAAAATCCATGATCGGGTTTGATTTTTATAAGGAAAAATGTTCACGTCCTTTTTTTCAACCCCGACTCATTGACGATGTTAGAACCGAGCCGGCGGTGTCAGATACGACCGATCGCCCCGGTCCCGATCGTCATTTACGTTGTGCATCGGTCTGCCCGAGATTACGTGGTGCATCGGTCTGGACTTAGAGATATATTTTCGACGTGAAAATGTTCCGATACAACTTTTGAACCAGGATAGTTAGAGAGATGATTTTTTCTGTGATGTACGTCGATTGGGGAATGGATTGTGGAAAATAACTTGCCATGACCGAGGTGTCCTCGAATTTTTTTTTTTTTTTCGAAAAAAATTTTCTGATCGTGGAATTTTCTCAAATTTGATTTGGTTGCCTCCTAAT
>NC_059508.1:31396767-31404267 GCF_914767665.1 Harmonia axyridis
CCGGTACGAGACCATGCGATCAGCTTAAAGTTATTCAGAGTCACCAAATTGTACGATGACGAGCGAACCCGCCACCTATTGGTTTTGATCTAATAAAAGCGCTCCTTCCGTTCCCGGTCGGAGCTCTATTTGCATGTATTAGCTCTAGAATTACCACAGTTATCCAAGTAAATGTGGGTACGATCTAAGGAACCATAACTGATTTAATGAGCCTTTCGCGGTTTCACCTTAATTTGGCTTGTACTGAGACATGCATGGCTTAATCTTTGAGACAAGCATATGACTACTGGCAGGATCAACCAGGGAACTGCGTGCTTATACGATCGGTCCACGAGATTGCCGGTATGGCCAAACCCGTTCGCCTCTCGTCATGTGGCACTAGCCATGTCGATTGACTTCGACTAGCGCCGCACATCAGTAAGTGCAAGTCCTCGACGAAACGACGTAACAGCCCCCAGTCAGCATGAGACTCAAGCTATATATACATCATCATCATCTCGGACAAAACACCGATCAAAAATGAGAAAGTTTCTAGAAACAATCCCTCGCCAAGGCGTCCATATATAATACGAACCCCCGGCTATCAACTAATTTCTTATACACATTCCATCTCGACCCTTCGCTATACATGTGAATATAACGACACGGTGATTCGAGATTCAACAATATTTGTCGCTCGGAACGAATTGAGTGGTTGCAAATTTTTTGTGAACATAACCCGCAACGGGCAGAGGATCACGATTTTAAGGTTGGTCGCTTAAAGGCCATTCGACTACAAAGAGACGAAGCGGACCGCGACCTCGCTGCATGAGGTTGACGAAAGCGACCCAAGATGCGAAAGCCGAAACCAACACACCTTGCCAGTACCCAAACGCCGAGGTCGGATTCGGGTCTACCACTTACCAACTGAATATCATCCTAAAAAGAACTCCAAACAGTCTAGGACAGGACCCATTCTCCACCCCTTCTATATATGTCAGGAGAACCCCGGATTCCCCTCCAGACACGATTTAGCAAACTTTTCCCGATCGATCCGACCCACCGAGGCCGTTTCGACCGTTCGCCGCGCCTACTAGAGCTGATTTCTTCGGACTCCGATCAGAAAATCCGCCGATGCATGTCGTTAACACCTAGTCCGCCTCGTCCGATCGATCGAGGCCGTTTCGACCGTTCGCCGCGCCTACTAGAGCTGATTTCTTCGGACTCCGATCAGAAAATCCGCCGATGCATGTCGTTAACACCTAGTCCGCCTCGTCCGATCGATCTAGGCCGTCTCGATCCACCCATCGCGCATCGAAAGTCGCATCTCTCGAACTCCGATCCGGAAATCGGCCGATGCATCACGTTAACTATTTCTTATATATCTAATATAATATACATCGAGACGGTAAGAATTCTTTTAATCGAAGATATACATATACTTCTCATCAATATCCAAAAGCTTATCGAAAAATAAATTACTCAACTTTTACGTGAAGAATCGTTCACCCAAACCTTATCCCCTATATATGTCAGGAGAACCCAAGGTTCCCCTCCAGACACGATTTAGCAAACTTTTCCCGATCGATCCGACCCACCGAGGCCGTCTCGACCGTCCGCTGCGCCTACTAGGGCCGATTTCTTCGGACTCCGATCAGAAAATATACCGATGCATGTCGTTAACACCTAGTCCGCCTCGTCCGATCTATCTAAACAGTCTCGACGCACCCAACACTCTTTCAAAGTCGGATTACTCGGACTCAATCTGAAAATGGACCGATGCATGACGTCAACACTTAGCCCGCCTCGTCTGATCGATCTAAGCCATCTCGACCCACCCAACACGCCTTCCAAGTCGGATCACTCGGACTTCGATCTGAAAATCTCCGGACTCATTTTTATGAATATCCCCAGTCAGTAAGAACGTTATTTCGCCAATATATACCAACAATAAACCATATTCCAATAGCTGAACCAAAAATATAATTCCCGATCCAAACGTTCTGCATCGCCCAACGCGACCACCTTCCCTATATATGTCAGGAGAGCACAGGGTTCCCCTCCAGACAACACTTACGCTCTATCCCCGACTCTCGGTCGATCGATAGGCCAGGTCAGCGGTGTCTGTTTCGGCCGAAGCTCGGACTTTGGTCAAAATGTTCCGATACAAAATTTGAACCAAGATAGATACAGATATGATTCCTTCTTAAATATACGTTGATTATCGAACAGAATATGGTAAATATTTTGCGATGACCGAGGATTTCATGAATTTTTTTTTTTTTCGAAAAAATTTTCTGTTATCGGAATTTCCTCAAATTTCATTTGGTTGCCTACTAATGCATATTAAAAACGATAATCAACAATCAGAATCATTATTTATCATTTATTTCAATTTTTATAATGAAAAACGTTCACGTCCTTTCGCGCCTCTCGATCGTCGTTTACGTGATGCATCGGTCAGCCCTAGTTTACGTGGTGCATCGGTAAGATCGAGTTCACGTTCTGCATCGGTAAGATCCAGTTCACGTGGTGCATCGGTAAGATCGAGATTACGTGGTGCATCGGTAAGATCGAGTTTACGTGGTGCATCGGTAAGATCCAATTCACGTTCTGCATCGGTAAGATCCAGTTCACGTGGTGCATCGGTGAGATCGAGTTTACGTTCTGCATCGGTGTGATCTAGTTTACGTTGTGCATCGGTAAGATCGAGATTACGTGAAGCATCGGTATGATCGAGTTTACGTTCTGCATCGGTCTGGACTTAGAGATATATTTTCGACGTGAAAATGTTCCGATACAACTTTTGAACCAGGATAGTTAGAGAGATGATTTTTTCTGGGATGTACGTTGATTGGGGAATGGATTGTGGAAAATAACTTGCCATGACCGAGGTGTTCTCGAATTTTTTTTTTTTTTCGAAAAATATTTTCTGATTTTGGATTTTACTCAAATTTGATTTCGTTGCCTTCTAATGTGTTCTAAAAGAGTAAATCAGTAATCAGAATCGAAAAATATTTTTCGGATTTTTTTTTTTTTTAAAAAAAATTTTCTGATTTTGGAATTTCCTCAAATTTGATTTGGTTGCCTTCTAATGTGTTTTTAAAGCGTAAATCAGTAATCAGAATCAATATTCATTGTCGACTTTAATTTTTATAAGGAAAAATGTTCACGTCCTTAAACGCCTCCCCATCATCAGCCCGAGTCCAAGTCGATGTCAGTCCCGAGCGGACGGTGTCAGATACTACCTATCGCCCCGGTCTGGACTTGGCGAGGTATTTCGACGTGAAATGTTCCGATACAACTTTTGAACCAGGATAGTTAGAGAGATGATTTCTTCTATGTTGTACGTTGATTGTGGAATGGATTGTGGGAAATAACTTGCCATGACCCAGGTGTTCTTGAATTTTTTTTTTTTTCGAAAAAAATTTTCTGATCTTGAAATTTCCCCAAATCTGATTGCGTTGCCTTCTAATGTGTTCTAAAAGAGTAAATCAGTAATCAGAATCAATATTCATTGTCGACTTTAATTTTTATAAGGAAAAATGTTCACGTCCTTAAACGCCTCTCCATCGTTACCCCGACTCCAAGACGATGTTAGACCGGAGCGGACGGTGTCAGATGCGACCGATCTCCCCGGTCTGGACTTAGCGAGATATTCCGACGTGAAATGTTCCGATACAAAAATTTAACTGTGATAGTTAGAGAGATGGTTCCTTTTGTGATGTACGTTGATTGTGTAATAGAATATGGAAATAAACTTGAGATGACCGAGGTCTTCTGGGATTTTTTTTTTTTTTCGAAAAATATTTTTCGATTTCGGAAATCCCTCAAATTTCATTGAGATATGTCCTAATGTGTTCTTAAAGCTTAAATCAACAATCAGAATTAATATCCAAAAGTTATTTCATTTTTTATGAGGAAAAACGTTCACGTCCTTTCCGCTCCCAAAAAGTGAGATATCATAGAAAATATCGCAATATATGTTGTTTACGGCCATACCACGCTGAAATTGCCAGTTCTCGTCAGAACACTGAAGCCAAGCAGCGTCGGGCGCGGTTAGTACTTGGATGGGTGACCGCTTGGGAACACCGCGTGCTGTAAGCTTTTTTTTTACGTTCTGCATCGGTCTGCCGAGATAACGTGGTGCATCGGTATGATCGAGTTTACGTTCTGCATCGGTAAGATCGAGATTACGTGGTGCATCGGTAAGATTGAGATTACGTGGTGCATCGGTAAGATCGAGATTACGTGGTGCATCGGTAAGATCGAGTTTACGTGGTGCATCGGTAAGATCCAATTCACGTTCTGCATCCGTAAGATCCAGTTCACGTGGTGCATCGGTAAGATTGAGATTACGTGGTGCATCGGTAAGATCGAGTTTACGTGGTGCATCGGTAAGATCCAATTCACGTTCTGCATCGGTAAGATCCAGTTCACGTGGTGCATCGGTAAGATTGAGATTACGTGGTGCATCGGTAAGATCGAGTTTACGTGGTGCATCGGTAAGATCCAATTCACGTTCTGCATCGGTAAGATCCAGTTCACGTGGTGCATCGGTAAGATTGAGATTACGTGGTGCATCGGTAAGATCGAGTTTACGTGGTGCATCGGTAAGATCCAATTCACGTTCTGCATCGGTAAGATCCAGTTCACGTGGTGCATCGGTAAGATGGAGATTACGTGGTGCATCGGTAAGATCGAGATTACGTGGTGCATCGGTAAGATCTACTTTACGTTCTGCATCGGTCTGCCCTTGTTTACGTGGTGCATCGGTAAGATCGAGATTACGTGAAGCATCGGTATGATCGAGTTTACGTTCTGCATCGGTCTGCCCGATATTACGTGGTGCATCGGTTCAGCCCTAGTTTACGTTGTGCATCGGTCTGGACTTAGAGATATATTTTCGACGTGAAAATGTTCCGATACAACTTTTGAACCAGGATAGTTAGAGAGATGATTTTTTCTGTGATGTACGTCGATTGGGGAATGGATTGTGGAAAATAACTTGCCATGACCGAGGTGTCCTCGAATTTTTTTTTTTTTCGAAAAAAATTTTCTGATTGTGGAATTTTCTCAAATTTGATTTGGTTGCCTCCTAATGTGTTCTAAAAGAGTAAATCAGTAATAGGAATCGAAAAATATTTTTCGGATTTTTTTTTTTTTCGAAAAAAATTTTCTGATTGTGGAATTTTCTCAAATTTGATTTGGTTGCCTCCTAATGTGTTCTAAAAGAGTAAATCAGTAATAGGAATCGAAAAATATTTTTCGGATTTTTTTTTTTTTCGAAAAAAATTTTCTGATCGTGGAATTTTCTCAAATTTGATTTGGTTGCCTCCTTATATGTTCTAATAGCGATAATCAACAATCAGAATCAAAATCCATGATCGGGTTTGATTTTTATAAGGAAAAATGTTCACGTCCTTTTTTTCAACCCCGACTCATTGACGATGTTAGAACCGAGCCGGCGGTGTCAGATACGACCGATCGCCCCGGTCCCGATCGTCATTTACGTTGTGCATCGGTCTGCCCGAGATTACGTGGTGCATCGGTCTGGACTTAGAGATATATTTTCGACGTGAAAATGTTCCGATACAACTTTTGAACCAGGATAGTTAGAGAGATGATTTTTTCTGTGATGTACGTCGATTGGGGAATGGATTGTGGAAAATAACTTGCCATGACCGAGGTGTCCTCGAATTTTTTTTTTTTTTTCGAAAAAAATTTTCTGATCGTGGAATTTTCTCAAATTTGATTTGGTTGCCTCCTAATGTGTTCTAATAGCGATAATCAACAATCAGAATCAAAATCCATGGTCGGGTTTGGTTTTTATAAGGAATAATGTTCACGTCCTTTTTTTCAACCCCGACTCATTGACGATGTTAGAACCGAGCCGGCGGTGTCAGATACGACCGATCGCCCCGGTCCCGATCGTCATTTACGTTGTGCATCGGTCTGCCCGAGATTACGTGGTGCATCGGTCTGGACTTAGAGATATATTTTCGACGTGAAAATGTTCCGATACAACTTTTGAACCAGGATAGTTAGAGAGATGATTTTTTCTGGGATGTACGTTGATTGGGGAATGGATTGTGGGAAATAACTTGCCATGACCGAGGTGTTCTCGAATTTTTTTTTTTTTTTCGAAAAAAATTTTCTGATCGTGGAATTTTCTCAAATTTGATTTGGTTGCCTCCTAATGTGTTCTAATAGCGATAATCAACAATCAGAATCAAAATCCATGGTCGGGTTTGGTTTTTATAAGGAATAATGTTCACGTCCTTTTTCGCCTATGTTCTTTTTCGACGTGAAATGTTCCGATACAACTTTTGAACCAGGATAGTTAGAGAGATGATTTTTTCTGGGATGTATGTTGATTGACGTACGAAACTTGGAAAAAAATAGAAAAGACCGAGGTACTCTAGAAAAAAAAATTTATTGAAAATATTTTTTTGATTTCGGAATTAATTCGAAATTCATTCAGATGTCTTCTATCAATATCGCGAAAGAAAAATCAATAATCAGAATCGATATTCATCTAAGATTATTTCCTTCTGGATTGTGTTAACATTCGGTACGATCTTGTCTACGTGATGCATCGGTTTGTTTCTCGGCTCTTGTGAGCAAGTTGGACACTCGAGACGGCCTCCATCGATCGGATTAGGCGGGCTTTAATGTTAACGTGCTGCATCGGTGTGATCTTGTTTACGTCATGCATCGGTATAGCTTTAAATCGCGCCGTAAAGTCGTTCACGTCATGCATCGGTATCTTAAATCGCGCCGTAAAGTCGTTCACGTCATGCATCGGTATCTTAAATCGCGCCGTAAAGTCGTTCACGTCATGCATCGGTATCTTAAATCGAGCCGAAAAGTCGTTCACGTCATGCATCGGTATGGCTTTAAATCGCGCCCTAGGGTCGTTCACGTCATGCATCGGTGGCACAAAAAAAAGACGCCGATGCATGACGTGAGCCGACTTTTCGGCTCGATTTAAGATACCGATGCATGACGTGAACGACTTTACGGCGCGATTTAAGATACCGATGCATGACGTGAACCGACTTTTCGGCATGAAGTCAGCTAAAATTATCGTGTGCATCTTGGGTCGGTCCACGTACCGTAGATCAGAGAGGGACGACGTACATACATCGGATACATTTGTATCCAACAAGTTACGATCGTCGTCTGATCCAGCGGTAATCGGACCTACTCTCGTGAATTTATTTTGCCCCTTGAATAATTTTGTACCGATGCACGACGTGAAGTCGACTTTTCGGCATGGTTTAAGCTAAAATTATCGTGTGCATCTTGGGTAGGCCCACTTACTACAGATCTGAGACGGACGACGTACATACATCGGATACATTCGTATCCAACAAGTTACAATCGTCGTCTGATCCAGCGGTAATCGGACCTACTCTCGTGAATTTATTTTGCCCCTTGAATAACTTTGTACCGATGCACGACGTGAAGTCGACTTTCCGGCATGGTTTAAGCTAAAATTATCGTGTGCATCTTTCA
>NC_059508.1:31414267-31416767 GCF_914767665.1 Harmonia axyridis
ATGGAGACCGACCATCTTCCCTTAGTTCACATAAAGTGAACCGTTACTTTCATTGCGCCTTTAGGTTTAGTGATTCCCAATGACTCGCGCACACGCTAGACTCCTTGGTCCGTGTTTCAAGACGGGTCCTGAAAGTACCCAAAGCAATAGCGTCGCTGATCGGCGTTTCAAGAGGTCTGTCCAAGAACACCGCGGCGAACAGTCGCAAACGGACGGAATCGGCACTAGGTCCGATCGCCATCACAATTCACATACTTGCCACGGGCCGGACGCGAACTAAGTCGCGGCCTCCCGCCATCAGTAAACCGTCGAGCGAGCTGTTCGGAAACCCAGTGTCCGTAAACATCGGAAAATCCGAGCTCACGGGCTACACTCGAGACCGTAGAACAGCACCCAACGGATCGCGACGACCTACTAGGGGAGAAGTGCACGCGTCCGAAGCCGGAGATGAACCGAAGGGAACAGCCAACGCGAACGTCGCCGTTTCCACAGTCAGTAAATCCCAACAACAGGCGCGAATGAATCTCCCCATTCGACCTTTCGGGTTTCTCAGGTTTACCCCTGAACGGTTTCACGTACTCTTGAACTCTCTCTTCAAAGTTCTTTTCAACTTTCCCTCACGGTACTTGTTCGCTATCGGTCTCGTGGTTATATTTAGCCTTAGATGGAGTTTACCACCCACTTAGGGCTGCACTCTCAAGCAACCCGACTCTAAGAAGAGATCCTCTAGCAAGCCGCAGCGGTCGCTACGGGCCTGGCACCCTCTATGGGCGATGGCCCCATTCAAGATGGACTTGAACGCGCCGCGAACTCGCCAGATAATGGATCCTTCCAAACACCACATCTCCCGGCGACCGGTTACGATCGCGGGATTCAGTGCTGGGCTAATCCCTGTTCGCTCGCCGCTACTAAGGGAATCCTAGTTAGTTTCTTTTCCTCCGCTTAATAATATGCTTAAATTCAGCGGGTAGTCTCACCTGTCCTGAGGTCGTATGTTCAAATCATCGAAACGTTCCGAAACTAACCTTTGGCGGCTCATAAAATCACGTACCTTACGCGAGGGAGTTAGCCTACTCAAAGGCGTCTATTATCTCCTGCTCCGTATGGCGGATCATGCGAATCCAAGCAAAGTGCTTCGGTGTTTCGGGGGTGCGCTCATGAAAGCTCATCCGCAACGCGCGACAACTGGCACATTAAAGCGATCGGACGTCGTTCAGATTTCTCGGACACGACGATCGCATGTCTACAGTCATGGGCGCAGATCGAGCAATACCACGACACCACAATATATGCTTTCGCAATTCAAGACGGCGCGTTACGAAAACAACTCCTCATCATTCCAACACACGAGGCGTCGAAACGACAGAACGTTGATCGTCACGCGGCAAACCGTCCAACTCGCCCAAATGACCTTCGGTACAGGATCAACGTTAGACGACCTTTACGTCGTCACTTCGTCAAGCCATAACGTCTGGCCGGGCAGTCTTTGTAATGGAACCGACCCTCAGTCAGGAGTGGTCCGAGGACAGTGTCCGAGGACCGCAATGTGCGTTCGAAATGTCGATGTTCATGTGTCCTGCAGTTCGCATGTTGACGCGCAATTAGCTGCGTTCTTCATCGACCCACGAGCCAAGTGATCCACCGTTCAGGGTAATCTTTTATGTTCGATTTCTCGGTACTAGTCGCAATGGACTTTCCCTCGAAATACGAGACGCCAACTGCGAACCTCCTCGAGAATGACATTCCAATGACTGAGACGACCCACTGAAGGGTCAATACGTCAGTCGATCGGCGCAAAATCTTCGGTTCAACTAGTTTGCGTACTAATCTAGTGACAATTATCGTAAAAAATTCGGACGGAGACAAACGTCGCAGACAATCCCGAAAGAGCATAAAAACGCTAATGTAACGGGCGTCGCACAACGTCGACGTCTTCGTCCCTGGAATAGATCGTCCTACCGAAGTCCGTAGACAACGGTAACGACTGATCGATTTCGGGCGAGAATCTTTAAAACCTGCAGCCGGCTCCTCGTTCCGTGCCAAACACGAAACTTCGCCCAGCCACGAACGCGGCAATCCAAGCGCTTCGAATCCTTATTCCGAGCACATCACGAGACTTCGCCCAACTACGAACGTCAGCATAAGCAGCCGGCTCCTCGTTCCATCAAGGAACTTCGCCCAACCACAAACGCCGACATAAGCGGCCGGCTCCTCATTTCGTGAGCATCTCTAAACATGGACCTACAACGAAGGCTGCACACACGTGCGGCCGGCTCCTCGTTTCGAGGATATCACAAGACTTCGCCCAACCACGAACGTCAGCATAAGCAGCCGGCTCCTCGTTCCGTCAAGGAACTTCGCCCAACCACAAACGCCGACATAGGCGGCCGGCTCCTCATCTCGTAAACATCACGAAACTTCGCCCAACCACACGAACGCAAAGCCAGCGGCCGGCTCCTCGTTCCGTGCACATCACGAAACTTCGCCCAACCACAAAACT
>NC_059508.1:31419267-31429267 GCF_914767665.1 Harmonia axyridis
ATATATAATACGAACCCCCGGCTATCAACTAATTTCTTATACACATTCCATCTCGACCCTTCGCTATACATGTGAATATAACGACACGGTGATTCGAGATTCAACAATATTTGTCGCTCGGAACGAATTGAGTGGTTGCAAATTTTTTGTGAACATAACCCGCAACGGGCAGAGGATCACGATTTTAAGGTTGGTCGCTTAAAGGCCATTCGACTACAAAGAGACGAAGCGGACCGCGACCTCGCTGCATGAGGTTGACGAAAGCGACCCAAGATGCGAAAGCCGAAACCAACACACCTTGCCAGTACCCAAACGCCGAGGTCGGATTCGGGTCTACCACTTACCAACTGAATATCATCCTAAAAAGAACTCCAAACAGTCTAGGACAGGACCCATTCTCCACCCCTTCTATATATGTCAGGAGAACCCCGGATTCCCCTCCAGACACGATTTAGCAAACTTTTCCCGATCGATCCGACCCACCGAGGCCGTTTCGACCGTTCGCCGCGCCTACTAGAGCTGATTTCTTCGGACTCCGATCAGAAAATCCGCCGATGCATGTCGTTAACACCTAGTCCGCCTCGTCCGATCGATCGAGGCCGTTTCGACCGTTCGCCGCGCCTACTAGAGCTGATTTCTTCGGACTCCGATCAGAAAATCCGCCGATGCATGTCGTTAACACCTAGTCCGCCTCGTCCGATCGATCTAGGCCGTCTCGATCCACCCATCGCGCATCGAAAGTCGCATCTCTCGAACTCCGATCCGGAAATCGGCCGATGCATCACGTTAACTATTTCTTATATATCTAATATAATATACATCGAGACGGTAAGAATTCTTTTAATCGAAGATATACATATACTTCTCATCAATATCCAAAAGCTTATCGAAAAATAAATTATTCAACTTTTACGTGAAGAATCGTTCACCCAAACCTTATCCCCTATATATGTCAGGAGAACCCAAGGTTCCCCTCCAGACACGATTTAGCAAACTTTTCCCGATCGATCCGACCCACCGAGGCCGTCTCGACCGTCCGCTGCGCCTACTAGGGCCGATTTCTTCGGACTCCGATCAGAAAATATACCGATGCATGTCGTTAACACCTAGTCCGCCTCGTCCGATCTATCTAAACAGTCTCGACGCACCCAACACTCTTTCAAAGTCGGATTACTCGGACTCAATCTGAAAATGGACCGATGCATGACGTCAACACTTAGCCCGCCTCGTCTGATCGATCTAAGCCATCTCGACCCACCCAACACGCCTTCCAAGTCGGATCACTCGGACTTCGATCTGAAAATCTCCGGACTCATTTTTATGAATATCCCCAGTCAGTAAGAACGTTATTTCGCCAATATATACCAACAATAAACCATATTCCAATAGCTGAACCAAAAATATAATTCCCGATCCAAACGTTCTGCATCGCCCAACGCGACCACCTTCCCTATATATGTCAGGAGAGCACAGGGTTCCCCTCCAGACAACACTTACGCTCTATCCCCGACTCTCGGTCGATCGATAGGCCAGGTCAGCGGTGTCTGTTTCGGCCGAAGCTCGGACTTTGGTCAAAATGTTCCGATACAAAATTTGAACCAAGATAGATACAGATATGATTCCTTCTTAAATATACGTTGATTATCGAACAGAATATGGTAAATATTTTGCGATGACCGAGGATTTCATGAATTTTTTTTTTTTTCGAAAAAATTTTCTATTATCGGAATTTCCTCAAATTTCATTTGGTTGCCTACTAATGCATATTAAAAACGATAATCAACAATCAGAATCATTATTTATCATTTATTTCAATTTTTATAATGAAAAACGTTCACGTCCTTTCGCGCCTCTCGATCGTCGTTTACGTGATGCATCGGTCAGCCCTAGTTTACGTGGTGCATCGGTAAGATCGAGTTCACGTTCTGCATCGGTAAGATCCAGTTCACGTGGTGCATCGGTAAGATCGAGATTACGTGGTGCATCGGTAAGATCGAGTTTACGTGGTGCATCGGTAAGATCCAATTCACGTTCTGCATCGGTAAGATCCAGTTCACGTGGTGCATCGGTGAGATCGAGTTTACGTTCTGCATCGGTGTGATCTAGTTTACGTTGTGCATCGGTAAGATCGAGATTACGTGAAGCATCGGTATGATCGAGTTTACGTTCTGCATCGGTCTGGACTTAGAGATATATTTTCGACGTGAAAATGTTCCGATACAACTTTTGAACCAGGATAGTTAGAGAGATGATTTTTTCTGGGATGTACGTTGATTGGGGAATGGATTGTGGAAAATAACTTGCCATGACCGAGGTGTTCTCGAATTTTTTTTTTTTTTCGAAAAATATTTTCTGATTTTGGATTTTACTCAAATTTGATTTCGTTGCCTTCTAATGTGTTCTAAAAGAGTAAATCAGTAATCAGAATCGAAAAATATTTTTCGGATTTTTTTTTTTTTGAAAAAAAATTTTCTGATTTTGGAATTTCCTCAAATTTGATTTGGTTGCCTTCTAATGTGTTTTTAAAGCGTAAATCAGTAATCAGAATCAATATTCATTGTCGACTTTAATTTTTATAAGGAAAAATGTTCACGTCCTTAAACGCCTCCCCATCATTAGCCCGAGTCCAAGTCGATGTCAGTCCCGAGCGGACGGTGTCAGATACTACCTATCGCCCCGGTCTGGACTTGGCGAGGTATTTCGACGTGAAATGTTCCGATACAACTTTTGAACCAGGATAGTTAGAGAGATGATTTCTTCTATGTTGTACGTTGATTGTGGAATGGATTGTGGGAAATAACTTGCCATGACCCAGGTGTTCTTGAATTTTTTTTTTTTTCGAAAAAAATTTTCTGATCTTGAAATTTCCTCAAATCTGATTGCGTTGCCTTCTAATGTGTTCTAAAAGAGTAAATCAGTAATCAGAATCAATATTCATTGTCGACTTTAATTTTTATAAGGAAAAATGTTCACGTCCTTAAACGCCTCTCCATCGTTACCACCCGACTCCAAGACGATGTTAGACCGGAGCGGACGGTGTCAGATGCGACCGATCTCCCCGGTCTGGACTTAGCGAGATATTCCGACGTGAAATGTTCCGATACAAAAATTTAACTGTGATAGTTAGAGAGATGGTTCCTTTTGTGATGTACGTTGATTGTGTAATAGAATATGGAAATAAACTTGAGATGACCGAGGTCTTCTGGGATTTTTTTTTTTTTTTTGAAAAATATTTTTCGATTTCGGAAATCCCTCAAATTTCATTGAGATATGTCCTAATGTGTTCTTAAAGCTTAAATCAACAATCAGAATTAATATCCAAAAGTTATTTCATTTTTTATGAGGAAAAACGTTCACGTCCTTTCCGCTCCCAAAAAGTGAGATATCATAGAAAATATCGCAATATATGTTGTTTACGGCCATACCACGCTGAAATTGCCAGTTCTCGTCAGAACACTGAAGCCAAGCAGCGTCGGGCGCGGTTAGTACTTGGATGGGTGACCGCTTGGGAACACCGCGTGCTGTAAGCTTTTTTTTTACGTTCTGCATCGGTCTGCCGAGATAACGTGGTGCATCGGTATGATCGAGTTTACGTTCTGCATCGGTAAGATCGAGATTACGTGATGCATCGGTAAGATTGAGATTACGTGGTGCATCGGTAAGATCGAGATTACGTGGTGCATCGGTAAGATCGAGTTTACGTGGTGCATCGGTAAGATCCAATTCACGTTCTGCATCGGTAAGATCCAGTTCACGTGGTGCATCGGTGAGATTGAGATTACGTGGTGCATCGGTAAGATCGAGTTTACGTGGTGCATCGGTAAGATCCAATTCACGTTCTGCATCGGTAAGATCCAGTTCACGTGGTGCATCGGTAAGATTGAGATTACGTGGTGCATCGGTAAGATCGAGTTTACGTGGTGCATCGGTAAGATCCAATTCACGTTCTGCATCGGTAAGATCCAGTTCACGTGGTGCATCGGTAAGATTGAGATTACGTGGTGCATCGGTAAGATCGAGTTTACGTGGTGCATCGGTAAGATCCAATTCACGTTCTGCATCGGTAAGATCCAGTTCACGTGGTGCATCGGTAAGATGGAGATTACGTGGTGCATCGGTAAGATCGAGATTACGTGGTGCATCGGTAAGATCTACTTTACGTTCTGCATCGGTCTGCCCTTGTTTACGTGGTGCATCGGTAAGATCGAGATTACGTGAAGCATCGGTATGATCGAGTTTACGTTCTGCATCGGTCTGCCCGATATTACGTGGTGCATCGGTTCAGCCCTAGTTTACGTTGTGCATCGGTCTGGACTTAGAGATATATTTTCGACGTGAAAATGTTCCGATACAACTTTTGAACCAGGATAGTTAGAGAGATGATTTTTTCTGTGATGTACGTCGATTGGGGAATGGATTGTGGAAAATAACTTGCCATGACCGAGGTGTCCTCGAATTTTTTTTTTTTTCGAAAAAAATTTTCTGATTGTGGAATTTTCTCAAATTTGATTTGGTTGCCTCCTAATGTGTTCTAAAAGAGTAAATCAGTAATAGGAATCGAAAAATATTTTTCGGATTTTTTTTTTTTTCGAAAAAAATTTTCTGATCGTGGAATTTCCTCAAATTCGATTTGGTTGCCTTCTAATGTGTTTTTAAAGCGTAAATCAGTAATCAGAATCAATATTCATTGTCGACTTTAATTTTTATAAGGAAAAATGTTCACGTCCTTAAACGCCTCCCCATCATCAGCCCGAGTCCAAGTCGATGTCAGTCCCGAGCGGACGGTGTCAGATACTACCTATCGCCGAGGTCTGGACTTGGCGAGATATTACGACGTGAAATGTTCCGATACAACTTTTGAACCAGGATAGTTAGAGAGATGATTTCTTCTATGTTGTACGTTGATTGTGGAATGAAATACGTAAAATAACTCGCCATGACCGAGGTGATTACGATTTTTTTTTTTTTTTCGAAAAAAATTTTCTGATCGTGGAATTTTCTCAAATTTGATTTGGTTGCCTCCTTATATGTTCTAATAGCGATAATCAACAATCAGAATCAAAATCCATGATCGGGTTTGATTTTTATAAGGAAAAATGTTCACGTCCTTTTTTTCAACCCCGACTCATTGACGATGTTAGAACCGAGCCGGCGGTGTCAGATACGACCGATCGCCCCGGTCCCGATCGTCATTTACGTTGTGCATCGGTCTGCCCGAGATTACGTGGTGCATCGGTATGATCGAGTTTACGTGGTGCATCGGTAAGATCCAATTCACGTTCTGCATCGGTAAGATCCAGTTCACGTGGTGCATCGGTAAGATTGAGATTACGTGGTGCATCGGTAAGATCGAGTTTACGTGGTGCATCGGTAAGATCCAATTCACGTTCTGCATCGGTAAGATCCAGTTCACGTGGTGCATCGGTAAGATGGAGATTACGTGGTGCATCGGTAAGATCGAGATTACGTGGTGCATCGGTAAGATCTACTTTACGTTCTGCATCGGTCTGCCCTTGTTTACGTGGTGCATCGGTAAGATCGAGATTACGTGAAGCATCGGTATGATCGAGTTTACGTTCTGCATCGGTCTGCCCGATATTACGTGGTGCATCGGTTCAGCCCTAGTTTACGTTGTGCATCGGTCTGGACTTAGAGATATATTTTCGACGTGAAAATGTTCCGATACAACTTTTGAACCAGGATAGTTAGAGAGATGATTTTTTCTGTGATGTACGTCGATTGGGGAATGGATTGTGGAAAATAACTTGCCATGACCGAGGTGTCCTCGAATTTTTTTTTTTTTCGAAAAAAATTTTCTGATTGTGGAATTTTCTCAAATTTGATTTGGTTGCCTCCTAATGTGTTCTAAAAGAGTAAATCAGTAATAGGAATCGAAAAATATTTTTCGGATTTTTTTTTTTTTCGAAAAAAATTTTCTGATCGTGGAATTTCCTCAAATTCGATTTGGTTGCCTTCTAATGTGTTTTTAAAGCGTAAATCAGTAATCAGAATCAATATTCATTGTCGACTTTAATTTTTATAAGGAAAAATGTTCACGTCCTTAAACGCCTCCCCATCATCAGCCCGAGTCCAAGTCGATGTCAGTCCCGAGCGGACGGTGTCAGATACTACCTATCGCCGAGGTCTGGACTTGGCGAGATATTACGACGTGAAATGTTCCGATACAACTTTTGAACCAGGATAGTTAGAGAGATGATTTCTTCTATGTTGTACGTTGATTGTGGAATGAAATACGGAAAATAACTCGCCATGACCGAGGTGATTACGATTTTTTTTTTTTTTTCGAAAAAAATTTTCTGATCGTGGAATTTTCTCAAATTTGATTTGGTTGCCTCCTTATATGTTCTAGTAGCGATAATCAACAATCAGAATCAAAATCCATGATCGGGTTTGATTTTTATAAGGAAAAATGTTCACGTCCTTTTTTTCAACCCCGACTCATTGACGATGTTAGAACCGAGCCGGCGGTGTCAGATACGACCGATCGCCCCGGTCCCGATCGTCATTTACGTTGTGCATCGGTCTGCCCGAGATTACGTGGTGCATCGGTATGATCGAGTTTACGTGGTGCATCGGTAAGATCCAATTCACGTTCTGCATCGGTAAGATCCAGTTCACGTGGTGCATCGGTAAGATGGAGATTACGTGGTGCATCGGTAAGATCGAGATTACGTGGTGCATCGGTAAGATCTACTTTACGTTCTGCATCGGTCTGCCCTTGTTTACGTGGTGCATCGGTAAGATCGAGATTACGTGAAGCATCGGTATGATCGAGTTTACGTTCTGCATCGGTCTGCCCGATATTACGTGGTGCATCGGTTCAGCCCTAGTTTACGTTGTGCATCGGTCTGGACTTAGAGATATATTTTCGACGTGAAAATGTTCCGATACAACTTTTGAACCAGGATAGTTAGAGAGATGATTTTTTCTGTGATGTACGTCGATTGGGGAATGGATTGTGGAAAATAACTTGCCATGACCGAGGTGTCCTCGAATTTTTTTTTTTTTCGAAAAAAATTTTCTGATTGTGGAATTTTCTCAAATTTGATTTGGTTGCCTCCTAATGTGTTCTAAAAGAGTAAATCAGTAATAGGAATCGAAAAATATTTTTCGGATTTTTTTTTTTTTCGAAAAAAATTTTCTGATCGTGGAATTTCCTCAAATTCGATTTGGTTGCCTTCTAATGTGTTTTTAAAGCGTAAATCAGTAATCAGAATCAATATTCATTGTCGACTTTAATTTTTATAAGGAAAAATGTTCACGTCCTTAAACGCCTCCCCATCATCAGCCCGAGTCCAAGTCGATGTCAGTCCCGAGCGGACGGTGTCAGATACTACCTATCGCCGAGGTCTGGACTTGGCGAGATATTACGACGTGAAATGTTCCGATACAACTTTTGAACCAGGATAGTTAGAGAGATGATTTCTTCTATGTTGTACGTTGATTGTGGAATGAAATACGGAAAATAACTCGCCATGACCGAGGTGATTACGATTTTTTTTTTTTTTTCGAAAAAAATTTTCTGATCGTGGAATTTTCTCAAATTTGATTTGGTTGCCTCCTTATATGTTCTAATAGCGATAATCAACAATCAGAATCAAAATCCATGATCGGGTTTGATTTTTATAAGGAAAAATGTTCACGTCCTTTTTTTCAACCCCGACTCATTGACGATGTTAGAACCGAGCCGGCGGTGTCAGATACGACCGATCGCCCCGGTCCCGATCGTCATTCACGTTGTGCATCGGTCTGCCCGAGATTACGTGGTGCATCGGTATGATCGAGTTTACGTGGTGCATCGGTAAGATCCAATTCACGTTCTGCATCGGTAAGATCCAGTTCACGTGGTGCATCGGTAAGATGGAGATTACGTGGTGCATCGGTAAGATCGAGATTACGGGGTGCATCGGTAAGATCTACTTTACGTTCTGCATCGGTCTGCCCTTGTTTACGTGGTGCATCGGTAAGATCGAGATTACGTGAAGCATCGGTATGATCGAGTTTACGTTCTGCATCGGTCTGCCCGATATTACGTGGTGCATCGGTTCAGCCCTAGTTTACGTTGTGCATCGGTCTGGACTTAGAGATATATTTTCGACGTGAAAATGTTCCGATACAACTTTTGAACCAGGATAGTTAGAGAGATGATTTTTTCTGTGATGTACGTCGATTGGGGAATGGATTGTGGAAAATAACTTGCCATGACCGAGGTGTCCTCGAATTTTTTTTTTTTTCGAAAAAAATTTTCTGATTGTGGAATTTTCTCAAATTTGATTTGGTTGCCTCCTAATGTGTTCTAAAAGAGTAAATCAGTAATAGGAATCGAAAAATATTTTTCGGATTTTTTTTTTTTTCGAAAAAAATTTTCTGATCGTGGAATTTCCTCAAATTCGATTTGGTTGCCTTCTAATGTGTTTTTAAAGCGTAAATCAGTAATCAGAATCAATATTCATTGTCGACTTTAATTTTTATAAGGAAAAATGTTCACGTCCTTAAACGCCTCCCCATCATCAGCCCGAGTCCAAGTCGATGTCAGTCCCGAGCGGACGGTGTCAGATACTACCTATCGCCGAGGTCTGGACTTGGCGAGATATTACGACGTGAAATGTTCCGATACAACTTTTGAACCAGGATAGTTAGAGAGATGATTTCTTCTATGTTGTACGTTGATTGTGGAATGAAATACGGAAAATAACTCGCCATGACCGAGGTGATTACGATTTTTTTTTTTTTTCGAAAAAAATTTTCTGATCGTGGAATTTTCTCAAATTTGATTTGGTTGCCTCCTTATATGTTCTAATAGCGATAATCAACAATCAGAATCAAAATCCATGATCGGGTTTGATTTTTATAAGGAAAAATGTTCACGTCCTTTTTTTCAACCCCGACTCATTGACGATGTTAGAACCGAGCCGGCGGTGTCAGATACGACCGATCGCCCCGGTCCCGATCGTCATTCACGTTGTGCATCGGTCTGCCCGAGATTACGTGGTGCATCGGTCTGGACTTAGAGATATATTTTCGACGTGAAAATGTTCCGATACAACTTTTGAACCAGGATAGTTAGAGAGATGATTTTTTCTGTGATGTACGTCGATTGGGGAATGGATTGTGGAAAATAACTTGCCATGACCGAGGTGTCCTCGAATTTTTTTTTTTTTTTCGAAAAAAATTTTCTGATCGTGGAATTTTCTCAAATTTGATTTGGTTGCCTCCTAATGTGTTCTAATAGCGATAATCAACAATCAGAATCAAAATCCATGGTCGGGTTTGGTTTTTATAAGGAATAATGTTCACGTCCTTTTTTTCAACCCCGACTCATTGACGATGTTAGAACCGAGCCGGCGGTGTCAGATACGACCGATCGCCCCGGTCCCGATCGTCATTCACGTTGTGCATCGGTCTGCCCGAGATTACGTGGTGCATCGGTCTGGACTTAGAGATATATTTTCGACGTGAAAATGTTCCGATACAACTTTTGAACCAGGATAGTTAGAGAGATGATTTTTTCTGGGATGTACGTTGATTGGGGAATGGATTGTGGGAAATAACTTGCCATGACCGAGGTGTTCTCGAATTTTTTTTTTTTTTTCGAAAAAAATTTTCTGATCGTGGAATTTTCTCAAATTTGATTTGGTTGCCTCCTAATGTGTTCTAATAGCGATAATCAACAATCAGAATCAAAATCCATGGTCGGGTTTGGTTTTTATAAGGAATAATGTTCACGTCCTTTTTCGCCTATGTTCTTTTTCGACGTGAAATGTTCCGATACAACTTTTGAACCAGGATAGTTAGAGAGATGATTTTTTCTGGGATGTATGTTGATTGACGTACGAAACTTGGAAAAAAATAGAAAAGACCGAGGTACTCTAGAAAAAAAAATTTATTGAAAATATTTTTTTGATTTCGGAATTAATTCGAAATTCATTCAGATGTCTTCTATCAATATCGCGAAAGAAAAATCAATAATCAGAATCGA
>NC_059508.1:31439267-31446767 GCF_914767665.1 Harmonia axyridis
AAAGGCCATTCGACTACAAAGAGACGAAGCGGACCGCGACCTCGCTGCATGAGGTTGACGAAAGCGACCCAAGATGCGAAAGCCGAAACCAACACACCTTGCCAGTACCCAAACGCCGAGGTCGGATTCGGGTCTACCACTTACCAACTGAATATCATCCTAAAAAGAACTCCAAACAGTCTAGGACAGGACCCATTCTCCACCCCTTCTATATATGTCAGGAGAACCCCGGATTCCCCTCCAGACACGATTTAGCAAACTTTTCCCGATCGATCCGACCCACCGAGGCCGTTTCGACCGTTCGCCGCGCCTACTAGAGCTGATTTCTTCGGACTCCGATCAGAAAATCCGCCGATGCATGTCGTTAACACCTAGTCCGCCTCGTCCGATCGATCGAGGCCGTTTCGACCGTTCGCCGCGCCTACTAGAGCTGATTTCTTCGGACTCCGATCAGAAAATCCGCCGATGCATGTCGTTAACACCTAGTCCGCCTCGTCCGATCGATCTAGGCCGTCTCGAACCACCCATCGCGCATCGAAAGTCGCATCTCTCGAACTCCGATCCGGAAATCGGCCGATGCATCACGTTAACTATTTCTTATATATCTAATATAATATACATGGAGACGGTAAGAATTCTTTTAATCGAAGATATACATATACTTCTCATCAATATCCAAAAGCTTATCGAAAAATAAATTACTCAACTTTTACGTGAAGAATCGTTCACCCAAACCTTATCCCCTATATATGTCAGGAGAACCCAAGGTTCCCCTCCAGACACGATTTAGCAAACTTTTCCCGATCGATCCGACCCACCGAGGCCGTCTCGACCGTCCGCTGCGCCTACTAGGGCCGATTTCTTCGGACTCCGATCAGAAAATATACCAATGCATGTCGTTAACACCTAGTCCGCCTCGTCCGATCTATCTAAACAGTCTCGACGCACCCAACACTCTTTCAAAGTCGGATTACTCGGACTCAATCTGAAAATGGACCGATGCATGACGTCAACACTTAGCCCGCCTCGTCTGATCTATCTAAGCCATCTCGACCCACCCAACACGCCTTCCAAGTCGGATCACTCGGACTTCGATCTGAAAATCTCCGGACTCATTTTTATGAATATCCCCAGTCAGTAAGAACGTTATTTCGCCAATATATACCAACAATAAACCATATTCCAATAGCTGAACCAAAAATATAATTCCCGATCCAAACGTTCTGCATCGCCCAACGCGACCACCTTCCCTATATATGTCAGGAGAGCACAGGGTTCCCCTCCAGACAACACTTACGCTCTATCCCCGACTCTCGGTCGATCGATAGGCCAGGTCAGCGGTGTCTGTTTCGGCCGAAGCTCGGACTTTGGTCAAAATGTTCCGATACAAAATTTGAACCAAGATAGATACAGATATGATTCCTTCTTAAATATACGTTGATTATCGAACAGAATATGGTAAATATTTTGCGATGACCGAGGATTTCATGAATTTTTTTTTTTTTTCGAAAAAATTTTCTATTATCGGAATTTCCTCAAATTTCATTTGGTTGCCTCCTAATGCTTATTAAAAATGATAATCAACAATCAGAATCATTATTTATCATTTATTTCAATTTTTATAATGAAAAACGTTCACGTCCTTTCGCGCCTCTCGATCGTCGTTTACGTGATGCATCGGTCAGCCCTAGTTTACGTGGTGCATCGGTAAGATCGAGTTCACGTTCTGCATCGGTCTGCCCGAGTTTACGTGGTGCATCGGTAAGATCGAGATTACGTGGTGCATCGGTAAGATCGAGTTCACGTTCTGCATCGGTCTGCCTGAGTTTACGTGGTGCATCGGTATGATCGAGTTTACGTTCTGCATCGGTGTGATCTAGTTTACGTTGTGCATCGGTAAGATCGAGATTACGTGAAGCATCGGTATGATCGAGTTTACGTTCTGCATCGGTCTGGACTCTGAGATATATTTTCGACGTGAAAATGTTCCGATACAACTTTTGAACCAGGATAGTTAGAGAGATGATTTTTTCTGGGATGTACGTTGATTGGGGAATGGATTGTGGAAAATAACTTGCCATGACCGAGGTGTTCTCGAATTTTTTTTTTTTTTCGAAAAATATTTTCTGATTTTGGATTTCACTCAAATTTGATTTCGTTGCCTTCTAATGTGTTCTAAAAGAGTAAATCAGTAATCAGAATCGAAAAATATTTTTCGGATTTTTTTTTTTTTGAAAAAAAATTTTCTGATTTTGGAATTTCCTCAAATTTGATTTGGTTGCCTTCTAATGTGTTTTTAAAGCGTAAATCAGTAATCAGAATCAATATTCATTGTCGACTTTAATTTTTATAAGGAAAAATGTTCACGTCCTTAAACGCCTCCCCATCATTAGCCCGAGTCCAAGTCGATGTCAGTCCCGAGCGGACGGTGTCAGATACTACCTATCGCCCCGGTCTGGACTTGGCGAGGTATTTCGACGTGAAATGTTCCGATACAACTTTTGAACCAGGATAGTTAGAGAGATGATTTCTTCTATGTTGTACGTTGATTGTGGAATGGATTGTGGGAAATAACTTGCCATGACCCAGGTGTTCTTGAATTTTTTTTTTTTTCGAAAAAAATTTTCTGATCTTGAAATTTCCTCAAATCTGATTGCGTTGCCTTCTAATGTGTACTAAAAGAGTAAATCAGTAATCAGAATCAATATTCATTGTCGACTTTAATTTTTATAAGGAAAAATGTTCACGTCCTTAAACGCCTCTCCATCGTTACCCCGACTCCAAGACGATGTTAGACCGGAGCGGACGGTGTCAAATGCGACCGATCTCCCCGGTCTGGACTTAGCGAGATATTCCGACGTGAAATGTTCCGATACAAAAATTTAACTGTGATAGTTAGAGAGATGGTTCCTTTTGTGATGTACGTTGATTGTGTAATAGAATATGGAAATAAACTTGAGATGACCGAGGTCTTCTGGGATTTTTTTTTTTTTTCGAAAAATATTTTTCGATTTCGGAAATCCCTCAAATTTCATTGAGATATGTCCTAATGTGTTCTTAAAACTTAAATCAACAATCAGAATTAATATCCAAAAGTTATTTCATTTTTTATAAGGAAAAACGTTCACGTCCTTTCCGCTCCCAAAAAGTGAGATATCATAGAAAATATCGCTATATTTGTTGTTTACGGCCATACCACGCTGAAATTGCCAGTTCTCGTCAGAACACTGAAGCCAAGCAGCGTCGGGCGCGGTTAGTACTTGGATGGGTGACCGCTTGGGAACACCGCGTGCTGTAAGCTTTTTTTTTACGTTCTGCATCGGTCTGCCGAGATAACGTGGTGCATCGGTATGATCGAGTTTACGTTCTGCATCGGTAAGATCGAGATTACGTGATGCATCGGTAAGATTGAGATTACGTGGTGCATCGGTAAGATCGAGATTACGTGGTGCATCGGTAAGATCCAATTCACGTTCTGCATCGGTAAGATCCAGTTCACGTGGTGCATCGGTAAGATCGAGATTACGTGGTGCATCGGTAAGATCGAGTTTACGTGGTGCATCGGTAAGATCCAATTCACGTTCTGCATCGGTAAGATCCAGTTCACGTGGTGCATCGGTAAGATTGAGATTACGTGGTGCATCGGTAAGATCGAGTTTACGTGGTGCATCGGTAAGATCCAATTCACGTTCTGCATCGGTAAGATCCAGTTCACGTGGTGCATCGGTAAGATTGAGATTACGTGGTGCATCGGTAAGATCGAGTTTACGTGGTGCATCGGTAAGATCCAATTCACGTTCTGCATCGGTAAGATCCAGTTCACGTGGTGCATCGGTAAGATCGAGATTACGTGGTGCATCGGTAAGATCGAGTTTACGTGGTGCATCGGTAAGATCCAATTCACGTTCTGCATCGGTAAGATCCAGTTCACGTGGTGCATCGGTAAGATTGAGATTACGTGGTGCATCGGTAAGATCGAGTTTACGTGGTGCATCGGTAAGATCCAATTCACGTTCTGCATCGGTAAGATCCACTTTACGTGGTGCATCGGTCTGCCCTAGTTTACGTGGTGCATCGGTTTGGACTTAGAGATATATTTTCGACGTGAAAATGTTCCGATACAACTTTTGAACCAGGATAGTTAGAGAGATGATTTTTTCTGGGATGTACGTGGATCGGGGAATGGATTGTGGGAAATAACTTGCCATGACCGAGGTGTCCTCGAATTTTTTTTTTTTTCGAAAAAAATTTTCTGATTGTGGAATTTTCTCAAATTTGATTTGGTTGCCTCCTAATGTGTTCTAAAAGAGTAAATCAGTAATCGGAATCGAAAAATATTTTTCGGATTTTTTTTTTTTTCGAAAAAAATTTTCTGATCGTGGAATTTCCTCAAATTCGATTTGGTTGCCTTCTAATGTGTTTTTAAAGCGTAAATCAGTAATCAGAATCAATATTCATTGTCGACTTTAATTTTTATAAGGAAAAATGTTCACGTCCTTAAACGCCTCCCCATCATCAGCCCGAGTCCAAGTCGATGTCAGTCCCGAGCGGACGGTGTCAGATACTACCTATCGCCGAGGTCTGGACTTGGCGAGATATTACGACGTGAAATGTTCCGATACAACTTTTGAACCAGGATAGTTAGAGAGATGATTTCTTCTATGTTGTACGTTGATTGTGGAATGAAATACGGAAAATAACTCGCCATGACCGAGGTGATTACGATTTTTTTTTTTTTTCGAAAAAAATTTTCTGATCGTGGAATTTTCTCAAATTTGATTTGGTTGCCTCCTTATATGTTCTAGTAGCGATAATCAACAATCAGAATCAAAATCCATGGTCGGGTTTGATTTTTATAAGGAAAAATGTTCACGTCCTTTTTTACAACCCCGACTCATTGACGATGTTAGAACCGAGCCGGCGGTGTCAGATACGACCGATCGCCCCGGTCCCGATCGTCATTTACGTTGTGCATCGGTCTGCCCGAGATTACGTGGTGCATCGGTATGATCGAGTTTACGTGGTGCATCGGTAAGATCCAATTCACGTTCTGCATCGGTAAGATCCAATTCACGTTCTGCATCGGTAAGATCCAGTTCACGTGGTGCATCGGTAAGATGGAGATTACGTGGTGCATCGGTAAGATCGAGATTACGTGGTGCATCGGTAAGATCTACTTTACGTTCTGCATCGGTCTGCCCTTGTTTACGTGGTGCATCGGTAAGATCGAGATTACGTGAAGCATCGGTATGATCGAGTTTACGTTCTGCATCGGTCTGCCCGATATTACGTGGTGCATCGGTCTGCCCTAGTTTACGTGGTGCATCGGTTTGGACTTAGAGATATATTTTCGACGTGAAAATGTTCCGATACAACTTTTGAACCAGGATAGTTAGAGAGATGATTTTTTCTGGGATGTACGTGGATCGGGGAATGGATTGTGGGAAATAACTTGCCATGACCGAGGTGTCCTCGAATTTTTTTTTTTTTCGAAAAAAATTTTCTGATTGTGGAATTTTCTCAAATTTGATTTGGTTGCCTCCTAATGTGTTCTAAAAGAGTAAATCAGTAATCGGAATCGAAAAATATTTTTCGGATTTTTTTTTTTTTCGAAAAAAATTTTCTGATCGTGGAATTTCCTCAAATTCGATTTGGTTGCCTTCTAATGTGTTTTTAAAGCGTAAATCAGTAATCAGAATCAATATTCATTGTCGACTTTAATTTTTATAAGGAAAAATGTTCACGTCCTTAAACGCCTCCCCATCATCAGCCCGAGTCCAAGTCGATGTCAGTCCCGAGCGGACGGTGTCAGATACTACCTATCGCCGAGGTCTGGACTTGGCGAGATATTACGACGTGAAATGTTCCGATACAACTTTTGAACCAGGATAGTTAGAGAGATGATTTCTTCTATGTTGTACGTTGATTGTGGAATGAAATACGGAAAATAACTCGCCATGACCGAGGTGATTACGATTTTTTTTTTTTTTCGAAAAAAATTTTCTGATCGTGGAATTTTCTCAAATTTGATTTGGTTGCCTCCTTATATGTTCTAGTAGCGATAATCAACAATCAGAATCAAAATCCATGGTCGGGTTTGATTTTTATAAGGAAAAATGTTCACGTCCTTTTTTACAACCCCGACTCATTGACGATGTTAGAACCGAGCCGGCGGTGTCAGATACGACCGATCGCCCCGGTCCCGATCGTCATTTACGTTGTGCATCGGTCTGCCCGAGATTACGTGGTGCATCGGTATGATCGAGTTTACGTGGTGCATCGGTAAGATCCAATTCACGTTCTGCATCGGTAAGATCCAATTCACGTTCTGCATCGGTAAGATCCAGTTCACGTGGTGCATCGGTAAGATGGAGATTACGTGGTGCATCGGTAAGATCGAGATTACGTGGTGCATCGGTAAGATCTACTTTACGTTCTGCATCGGTCTGCCCTTGTTTACGTGGTGCATCGGTAAGATCGAGATTACGTGAAGCATCGGTATGATCGAGTTTACGTTCTGCATCGGTCTGCCCGATATTACGTGGTGCATCGGTCTGCCCTAGTTTACGTGGTGCATCGGTTTGGACTTAGAGATATATTTTCGACGTGAAAATGTTCCGATACAACTTTTGAACCAGGATAGTTAGAGAGATGATTTTTTCTGGGATGTACGTGGATCGGGGAATGGATTGTGGGAAATAACTTGCCATGACCGAGGTGTCCTCGAATTTTTTTTTTTTTCGAAAAAAATTTTCTGATTGTGGAATTTTCTCAAATTTGATTTGGTTGCCTCCTAATGTGTTCTAAAAGAGTAAATCAGTAATCGGAATCGAAAAATATTTTTCGGATTTTTTTTTTTTTCGAAAAAAATTTTCTGATCGTGGAATTTCCTCAAATTCGATTTGGTTGCCTTCTAATGTGTTTTTAAAGCGTAAATCAGTAATCAGAATCAATATTCATTGTCGACTTTAATTTTTATAAGGAAAAATGTTCACGTCCTTAAACGCCTCCCCATCATCAGCCCGAGTCCAAGTCGATGTCAGTCCCGAGCGGACGGTGTCAGATACTACCTATCGCCGAGGTCTGGACTTGGCGAGATATTACGACGTGAAATGTTCCGATACAACTTTTGAACCAGGATAGTTAGAGAGATGATTTCTTCTATGTTGTACGTTGATTGTGGAATGAAATACGGAAAATAACTCGCCAAGACCGAGGTGATTACGATTTTTTTTTTTTTTCGAAAAAAATTTTCTGATCGTGGAATTTTCTCAAATTTGATTTGGTTGCCTCCTTATATGTTCTAGTAGCGATAATCAACAATCAGAATCAAAATCCATGGTCGGGTTTGATTTTTATAAGGAAAAATGTTCACGTCCTTTTTTACAACCCCGACTCATTGACGATGTTAGAACCGAGCCGGCGGTGTCAGATACGACCGATCGCCCCGGTCCCGATCGTCATTTACGTTGTGCATCGGTCTGCCCGAGATTACGTGGT
>NC_059508.1:31451767-31454267 GCF_914767665.1 Harmonia axyridis
AGAGGCTCTTTACCTTGGAGACCAGCTGCGGATATGGGTACGAGCCGGCGCGACGCCTACACGTGGCCCTCTCCCGGATTTTCAAGGTCCGAGGAGAAGATCCGGACACCGCCGCAAATGCGGTGCTCTTCGCGTTCCAAACCATATCTCCCTGCTAGAGGATTCCATGGAACTCGAACGCTTATGCAGAAAAGAAAACTCTTCCCGGATCTCTCGACGGCGTCTCCGGGTCCTTTTGGGTTGCCCCGACGAACTCTCTTACGAGGGCCCGGTTTAATTTCGGTTCCGCTGCCGGGTTCCGGAATAGGAACCGGATTCCCTTTCGCCCGACGGGCGTGCGTCACGCGTCAAGATGCATAGCATTTCTGCCACCACTTATAAACACGATTAACAACGCCACATCAACATCGGCTTTCGCCTAGGGCTTAGGATCGACTGACTCGTGTGCAACGGCTGTTCACACGAAACCCTTCTCCACCTCAGCTCTCCAGGGCCTCGCTGGAGTATTTGCTACTACCACCAAGATCTGCACCGAAGGCGGCTCCAGACGGCCTCACGGCCAGCCCTTCTGCGCTCACCTCCGCGACCCTCCTACTCATCAGGGCTTCATGACCGCCCCGAAGGGCGACCGCACATGCCACTGACGGCCGAGTATAAGCACGACGCTTCAGCGCCATCCATTTTCAGGGCTAGTAACTTCGGCAGGTGAGTTGTTACACACTCCTTGGCGGATTCCGACTTCCATGGCCACCGTCCTGCTGTCTTAAGTTACCAACGCCTTTCATGGTATCCCATAAGCGTCGATTTAGGCGCTTTAACTCGGCGTTTGGTTCATCCCACAGCGCCAGTTCTGCTTACCAAAAATGGCCCACTTGGCACTCTGATCCGAAATCTCGCGGCTTCACATTCAAGCAAGCCGGAGATCTCACCCATTTAAAGTTTGAGAATAGGTTGAGGTCGTTTCGACCCCAATGCCTCTAATCATTCGCTTTACCGGATGAGACTCGTATGCAACGAGCGCCAGCTATCCTGAGGGAAACTTCGGAGGGAACCAGCTACTAGATGGTTCGATTAGTCTTTCGCCCCTATACCCAGTTCCGACGATCGATTTGCACGTCAGAATCGCTACGGACCTCCATCAGGGTTTCCCCTGACTTCGTCCTGACCAGGCATAGTTCACCATCTTTCGGGTCCCAGCGTGTACGCTCTTGGTGCGCCTCCTCTCGCAATGAGAATGAGGCGCCCCGGGAATGCGGGTCAGTCATGGAGACCGACCATCTTCCCTTAGTTCACATAAAGTGAACCGTTACTTTCATTGCGCCTTTAGGTTTAGTGATTCCCAATGACTCGCGCACACGCTAGACTCCTTGGTCCGTGTTTCAAGACGGGTCCTGAAAGTACCCAAAGCAATAGCGTCGCTGATCGGCGTTTCAAGAGGTCTGTCCAAGAACACCGCGGCGAACAGTCGCAAACGGACGGAATCGGCACTAGGTCCGATCGCCATCACAATTCACATACTTGCCACGGGCCGGACGCGAACTAAGTCGCGGCCTCCCGCCATCAGTAAACCGTCGAGCGAGCTGTTCGGAAACCCAGTGTCCGTAAACATCGGAAAATCCGAGCTCACGGGCTACACTCGAGACCGTAGAACAGCACCCAACGGATCGCGACGACCTACTAGGGGAGAAGTGCACGCGTCCGAAGCCGGAGATGAACCGAAGGGAACAGCCAACGCGAACGTCGCCGTTTCCACAGTCAGTAAATCCCAACAACAGGCGCGAATGAATCTCCCCATTCGACCTTTCGGGTTTCTCAGGTTTACCCCTGAACGGTTTCACGTACTCTTGAACTCTCTCTTCAAAGTTCTTTTCAACTTTCCCTCACGGTACTTGTTCGCTATCGGTCTCGTGGTTATATTTAGCCTTAGATGGAGTTTACCACCCACTTAGGGCTGCACTCTCAAGCAACCCGACTCTAAGAAGAGATCCTCTAGCAAGCCGCAGCGGTCGCTACGGGCCTGGCACCCTCTATGGGCGATGGCCCCATTCAAGATGGACTTGAACGCGCCGCGAACTCGCCAGATAATGGATCCTTCCAAACACCACATCTCCCGGCGACCGGTTACGATCGCGGGATTCAGTGCTGGGCTAATCCCTGTTCGCTCGCCGCTACTAAGGGAATCCTAGTTAGTTTCTTTTCCTCCGCTTAATAATATGCTTAAATTCAGCGGGTAGTCTCACCTGTCCTGAGGTCGTATGTTCAAATCATCGAAACGTTCCGAAACTAACCTTTGGCGGCTCATAAAATCACGTACCTTACGCGAGGGAGTTAGCCTACTCAAAGGCGTCTATTATCTCCTGCTCCGTATGGCGGATCATGCGAATCCAAGCAAAGTGCTTCGGTGTTTCGGGGGTGCGCTCATGAAAGCTCATCCGCAACGCGCGACAACTGGCACATTAAAGCGATCGGACGTCGTTCAGATTTCTCGGACACGACGATC
>NC_059508.1:31459267-31464267 GCF_914767665.1 Harmonia axyridis
ATCTAAGCCATCTCGACCCACCCAACACGCCTTCCAAGTCGGATCACTCGGACTTCGATCTGAAAATCTCCGGACTCATTTTTATGAATATCCCCAGTCAGTAAGAACGTTATTTCGCCAATATATACCAACAATAAACCATATTCCAATAGCTGAACCAAAAATATAATTCCCGATCCAAACGTTCTGCATCGCCCAACGCGACCACCTTCCCTATATATGTCAGGAGAGCACAGGGTTCCCCTCCAGACAACACTTACGCTCTATCCCCGACTCTCGGTCGATCGATAGGCCAGGTCAGCGGTGTCTGTTTCGGCCGAAGCTCGGACTTTGGTCAAAATGTTCCGATACAAAATTTGAACCAAGATAGATACAGATATGATTCCTTCTTAAATATACGTTGATTATCGAACAGAATATGGTAAATATTTTGCGATGACCGAGGATTTCATGAATTTTTTTTTTTTTTCGAAAAAATTTTCTATTATCGGAATTTCCTCAAATTTCATTTGGTTGCCTCCTAATGCTTATTAAAAATGATAATCAACAATCAGAATCATTATTTATCATTTATTTCAATTTTTATAATGAAAAACGTTCACGTCCTTTCGCGCCTCTCGATCGTCGTTTACGTGATGCATCGGTCAGCCCTAGTTTACGTGGTGCATCGGTAAGATCGAGTTCACGTTCTGCATCGGTCTGCCCGAGTTTACGTGGTGCATCGGTAAGATCGAGATTACGTGGTGCATCGGTAAGATCGAGTTTACGTTCTGCATCGGTCTGCCTGAGTTTACGTGGTGCATCGGTATGATCGAGTTTACGTTCTGCATCGGTGTGATCTAGTTTACGTTGTGCATCGGTAAGATCGAGATTACGTGAAGCATCGGTATGATCGAGTTTACGTTCTGCATCGGTCTGGACTTAGAGATATATTTTCGACGTGAAAATGTTCCGATACAACTTTTGAACCAGGATAGTTAGAGAGATGATTTTTTCTGGGATGTACGTTGATTGGGGAATGGATTGTGGAAAATAACTTGCCATGACCGAGGTGTTCTCGAATTTTTTTTTTTTTTCGAAAAATATTTTCTGATTTTGGATTTCACTCAAATTTGATTTCGTTGCCTTCTAATGTGTTCTAAAAGAGTAAATCAGTAATCAGAATCGAAAAATATTTTTCGGATTTTTTTTTTTTTGAAAAAAAATTTTCTGATTTTGGAATTTCCTCAAATTTGATTTGGTTGCCTTCTAATGTGTTTTTAAAGCGTAAATCAGTAATCAGAATCAATATTCATTGTCGACTTTAATTTTTATAAGGAAAAATGTTCACGTCCTTAAACGCCTCCCCATCATTAGCCCGAGTCCAAGTCGATGTCAGTCCCGAGCGGACGGTGTCAGATACTACCTATCGCCCCGGTCTGGACTTGGCGAGGTATTTCGACGTGAAATGTTCCGATACAACTTTTGAACCAGGATAGTTAGAGAGATGATTTCTTCTATGTTGTACGTTGATTGTGGAATGGATTGTGGGAAATAACTTGCCATGACCCAGGTGTTCTTGAATTTTTTTTTTTTTCGAAAAAAATTTTCTGATCTTGAAATTTCCTCAAATCTGATTGCGTTGCCTTCTAATGTGTACTAAAAGAGTAAATCAGTAATCAGAATCAATATTCATTGTCGACTTTAATTTTTATAAGGAAAAATGTTCACGTCCTTAAACGCCTCTCCATCGTTACCCCCGACTCCAAGACGATGTTAGACCGGAGCGGACGGTGTCAGATGCGACCGATCGCCCCGGTCTGGACTTAGCGAGATATTCCGACGTGAAATGTTCCGATACAAAAATTTAACTGTGATAGTTAGAGAGATGGTTCCTTTTGTGATGTACGTTGATTGTGTAATAGAATATGGAAATAAACTTGAGATGACCGAGGTCTTCTGGGATTTTTTTTTTTTTTCGAAAAATATTTTTCGATTTCGGAAATCCCTCAAATTTCATTGAGATATGTCCTAATGTGTTCTTAAAGCTTAAATCAACAATCAGAATTAATATCCAAAAGTTATTTCATTTTTTATAAGGAAAAACGTTCACGTCCTTTCCGCTCCCAAAAAGTGAGATATCATAGAAAATATCGCTATATTTGTTGTTTACGGCCATACCACGCTGAAATTGCCAGTTCTCGTCAGAACACTGAAGCCAAGCAGCGTCGGGCGCGGTTAGTACTTGGATGGGTGACCGCTTGGGAACACCGCGTGCTGTAAGCTTTTTTTTTACGTTCTGCATCGGTCTGCCGAGATAACGTGGTGCATCGGTATGATCGAGTTTACGTTCTGCATCGGTAAGATCGAGATTACGTGATGCATCGGTAAGATTGAGATTACGTGGTGCATCGGTAAGATCGAGTTTACGTGGTGCATCGGTAAGATCCAATTCACGTTCTGCATCGGTAAGATCCAGTTCACGTGGTGCATCGGTAAGATCGAGATTACGTGGTGCATCGGTAAGATCGAGTTTACGTGGTGCATCGGTAAGATCCAATTCACGTTCTGCATCGGTAAGATCCAGTTCACGTGGTGCATCGGTAAGATTGAGATTACGTGGTGCATCGGTAAGATCGAGTTTACGTGGTGCATCGGTAAGATCGAGATTCACGTTCTGCATCGGTAAGATCCAGTTCACGTGGTGCATCGGTAAGATTGAGATTACGTGGTGCATCGGTAAGATCGAGTTTACGTGGTGCATCGGTAAGATCCAATTCACGTTCTGCATCGGTAAGATCCAGTTCACGTGGTGCATCGGTAAGATCGAGATTACGTGGTGCATCGGTAAGATCGAGTTTACGTGGTGCATCGGTAAGATCCAATTCACGTTCTGCATCGGTAAGATCCAGTTCACGTGGTGCATCGGTAAGATTGAGATTACGTGGTGCATCGGTAAGATCGAGTTTACGTGGTGCATCGGTAAGATCCAATTCACGTTCTGCATCGGTAAGATCGAGTTTACGTGGTGCATCGGTCTGCCCTAGTTTACGTGGTGCATCGGTTTGGACTTAGAGATATATTTTCGACGTGAAAATGTTCCGATACAACTTTTGAACCAGGATAGTTAGAGAGATGATTTTTTCTGGGATGTACGTGGATCGGGGAATGGATTGTGGGAAATAACTTGCCATGACCGAGGTGTCCTCGAATTTTTTTTTTTTTCGAAAAAAATTTTCTGATTGTGGAATTTTCTCAAATTTGATTTGGTTGCCTCCTAATGTGTTCTAAAAGAGTAAATCAGTAATAGGAATCGAAAAATATTTTTCGGATTTTTTTTTTTTTCGAAAAAAATTTTCTGATCGTGGAATTTCCTCAAATTCGATTTGGTTGCCTTCTAATGTGTTTTTAAAGCGTAAATCAGTAATCAGAATCAATATTCATTGTCGACTTTAATTTTTATAAGGAAAAATGTTCACGTCCTTAAACGCCTCCCCATCATCAGCCCGAGTCCAAGTCGATGTCAGTCCCGAGCGGACGGTGTCAGATACTACCTATCGCCGAGGTCTGGACTTGGCGAGATATTACGACGTGAAATGTTCCGATACAACTTTTGAACCAGGATAGTTAGAGAGATGATTTCTTCTATGTTGTACGTTGATTGTGGAATGAAATACGGAAAATAACTCGCCATGACCGAGGTGATTACGATTTTTTTTTTTTTTCGAAAAAAATTTTCTGATCGTGGAATTTTCTCAAATTTGATTTGGTTGCCTCCTTATATGTTCTAGTAGCGATAATCAACAATCAGAATCAAAATCCATGGTCGGGTTTGATTTTTATAAGGAAAAATGTTCACGTCCTTTTTTACAACCCCGACTCATTGACGATGTTAGAACCGAGCCGGCGGTGTCAGATACGACCGATCGCCCCGGTCCCGATCGTCATTTACGTTGTGCATCGGTCTGCCCGAGATTACGTGGTGCATCGGTCTGGACTTAGAGATATATTTTCGACGTGAAAATGTTCCGATACAACTTTTGAACTAGGATAGTTAGAGAGATGATTTTTTCTGGGATGTACGTTGATTGGGGAATGGATTGTGGGAAATAACTTGCCATGACCGAGGTGTTCTCGAATTTTTTTTTTTTTTTCGAAAAAAATTTTCTGATTGTGGAATTTTCTCAAATTTGATTTGGTTGCCTCCTAATGTGTTCTAATAGCGATAATCAACAATCAGAATCAAAATCCATGGTCGGGTTTGATTTTTATAAGGAATAATGTTCACGTCCTTTTTCGCCTATGTTCTTTTTCGACGTGAAATGTTCCGATACAACTTTTGAACCAGGATAGTTAGAGAGATGATTTTTTCTGGGATGTATGTTGATTGACGTACGAAACTTGGAAAAAAAATAGAAAAGACCGAGGTACTCTAGAAAAAAAATTTATTGAAAATATTTTTTTGATTTCGGAATTAATTCGAAATTCATTCAGATGTCTTCTATCAATATCGCGAAAGAAAAATCAATAATCAGAATCGATATTCATCTAAGATTATTTCCTTCTGGATTGTGTTAACATTCGGTACGATCTTGTCTACGTGATGCATCGGTTTGTTTCTCGGCTCTTGTGAGCAAGTTGGACACTCGAGACGGCCTCCATCGATCGGATTAGGCGGGCTTTAATGTTAACGTGCTGCATCGGTGTGATCTTGTTTACGTCATGCATCGGTATAGCTTTAAATCGCGCCGTAAAGTCGTTCACGTCATGCATCGGTATCTTAAATCGCGCCGAAAAGTCGTTCACGTCATGCATCGGTATCTTAAATCGCGCCGTAAAGTCGTTCACGTCATGCATCGGTATCTTAAATCGAGCCGAAAAGTCGTTCACGTCATGCATCGGTGGCACAAAAAAAAGACGCCGATGCATGACGTGAGCCGACTTTTCGGCGCGATTTAAGATACCGATGCATGACGTGAACGACTTTACGGCGCGATTTAAGATACCGATGCATGACGTGA
>NC_059508.1:31467688-31470188 GCF_914767665.1 Harmonia axyridis
GCATCGGTAAGATCCAATTCACGTTCTGCATCGGTAAGATCCAGTTCACGTGGTGCATCGGTAAGATGGAGATTACGTGGTGCATCGGTAAGATCGAGATTACGTGGTGCATCGGTAAGATCTACTTTACGTTCTGCATCGGTCTGCCCTTGTTTACGTGGTGCATCGGTAAGATCGAGATTACGTGAAGCATCGGTATGAATCGAGTTTACGTTCTGCATCGGTCTGCCCGATATTACGTGGTGCATCGGTCTGCCCTAGTTTACGTGGTGCATCGGTTTGGACTTAGAGATATATTTTCGACGTGAAAATGTTCCGATACAACTTTTGAACCAGGATAGTTAGAGAGATGATTTTTTCTGGGATGTACGTGGATCGGGGAATGGATTGTGGGAAATAACTTGCCATGACCGAGGTGTCCTCGAATTTTTTTTTTTTTCGAAAAAAATTTTCTGATTGTGGAATTTTCTCAAATTTGATTTGGTTGCCTCCTAATGTGTTCTAAAAGAGTAAATCAGTAATCGGAATCGAAAAATATTTTTCGGATTTTTTTTTTTTTCGAAAAAAATTTTCTGATCGTGGAATTTCCTCAAATTCGATTTGGTTGCCTTCTAATGTGTTTTTAAAGCGTAAATCAGTAATCAGAATCAATATTCATTGTCGACTTTAATTTTTATAAGGAAAAATGTTCACGTCCTTAAACGCCTCCCCATCATCAGCCCGAGTCCAAGTCGATGTCAGTCCCGAGCGGACGGTGTCAGATACTACCTATCGCCGAGGTCTGGACTTGGCGAGATATTACGACGTGAAATGTTCCGATACAACTTTTGAACCAGGATAGTTAGAGAGATGATTTCTTCTATGTTGTACGTTGATTGTGGAATGAAATACGTAAAATAACTCGCCATGACCGAGGTGATTACGATTTTTTTTTTTTTTCGAAAAAAATTTTCTGATCGTGGAATTTTCTCAAATTTGATTTGGTTGCCTCCTTATATGTTCTAGTAGCGATAATCAACAATCAGAATCAAAATCCATGGTCGGGTTTGATTTTTATAAGGAAAAATGTTCACGTCCTTTTTTACAACCCCGACTCATTGACGATGTTAGAACCGAGCCGGCGGTGTCAGATACGACCGATCGCCCCGGTCCCGATCGTCATTTACGTTGTGCATCGGTCTGCCCGAGATTACGTGGTGCATCGGTCTGGACTTAGAGATATATTTTCGACGTGAAAATGTTCCGATACAACTTTTGAACTAGGATAGTTAGAGAGATGATTTTTTCTGGGATGTACGTTGATTGGGGAATGGATTGTGGGAAATAACTTGCCATGACCGAGGTGTTCTCGAATTTTTTTTTTTTTTTCGAAAAAAATTTTCTGATTGTGGAATTTTCTCAAATTGATTTGGTTGCCTCCTAATGTGTTCTAATAGCGATAATCAACAATCAGAATCAAAATCCATGGTCGGGTTTGATTTTTATAAGGAATAATGTTCACGTCCTTTTTCGCCTATGTTCTTTTTCGACGTGAAAAGTTCCGATACAACTTTTGAACCAGGATAGTTAGAGAGATGATTTTTTCTGGGATGTATGTTGATTGACGTACGAAACTTGGAAAAAAAATAGAAAAGACCGAGGTACTCTAGAAAAAAAATTTATTGAAAATATTTTTTTGATTTCGGAATTAATTCGAAATTCATTCAGATGTCTTCTATCAATATCGCGAAAGAAAAATCAATAATCAGAATCGATATTCATCTAAGATTATTTCCTTTTGGATTGTGTTAACATTCGGTACGATCTTGTCTACGTGATGCATCGGTTTGTTTCTCGGCTCTTGTGAGCAAGTTGGACACTCGAGACGGCCTCCATCGATCGGATTAGGCGGGCTTTAATGTTAACGTGCTGCATCGGTGTGATCTTGTTTACGTCATGCATCGGTATAGCTTTAAATCGCGCCGTAAAGTCGTTCACGTCATGCATCGGTATCTTAAATCGCGCCGAAAAGTCGTTCACGTCATGCATCGGTATCTTAAATCGCGCCGTAAAGTCGTTCACGTCATGCATCGGTATCTTAAATCGAGCCGAAAAGTCGTTCACGTCATGCATCGGTGGCACAAAAAAAAGACGCCGATGCATGACGTGAGCCGACTTTTCGGCGCGATTTAAGATACCGATGCATGACGTGAACGACTTTACGGCGCGATTTAAGATACCGATGCATGACGTGAACCGACTTTTCGGCATGAAGTCAGCTAAAATTATCGTGTGCATCTTGGGTCGGTCCACGTACCGTAGATCAGAGAGGGACGACGTACATACATCGGATACATTTGTATCCAACAAGTTACGATCGTCGTCTGATCCAGCGGTAATCGGACCTACTCTCGTGAATTTATTTTGCCCCTTGAATAATTTTGTACCGATGCACGACGTGAAGTCGACTTTTCGGCATGGTTTAAGCTAAAATTATCGTGTGCATCTTGGGTAGGCCCAC
>NC_059508.1:31480188-31485188 GCF_914767665.1 Harmonia axyridis
TTCCCGATCGATCCGACCCACCGAGGCCGTCTCGACCGTCCGCTGCGCCTACTAGGGCCGATTTCTTCGGACTCCGATCAGAAAATATACCGATGCATGTCGTTAACACCTAGTCCGCCTCGTCCGATCTATCTAAACAGTCTCGACGCACCCAACACTCTTTCAAAGTCGGATTACTCGGACTCAATCTGAAAATGGACCGATGCATGACGTCAACACTTAGCCCGCCTCGTCTGACCTATCTAAGCCATCTCGACCCACCCAACACGCCTTCCAAGTCGGATCACTCGGACTTCGATCTGAAAATCTCCGGACTCATTTTTATGAATATCCCCAGTCAGTAAGAACGTTATTTCGCCAATATATACCAACAATAAACCATATTCCAATAGCTGAACCAAAAATATAATTCCCGATCCAAACGTTCTGCATCGCCCAACGCGACCACCTTCCCTATATATGTCAGGAGAGCACAGGGTTCCCCTCCAGACAACACTTACGCTCTATCCCCGACTCTCGGTCGATCGATAGGCCAGGTCAGCGGAGTCTGTTTCGGCCGAAGCTCGGACTTTGGTCAAAATGTTCCGATACAAAATTTGAACCAAGATAGATACAGATATGATTCCTTCTTAAATATACGTTGATTATCGAACAGAATATGGTAAATATTTTGCGATGACCGAGGATTTCATGAATTTTTTTTTTTTTTCGAAAAAATTTTCTATTATCGGAATTTCCTCAAATTTCATTTGGTTGCCTCCTAATGCTTATTAAAAATGATAACCAACAATCAGAATCATTATTTATCATTTATTTCAATTTTTATAATGAAAAACGTTCACGTCCTTTCGCGCCTCTCGATCGTCGTTTACGTGATGCATCGGTCAGCCCTAGTTTACGTGGTGCATCGGTAAGATCGAGTTCACGTTCTGCATCGGTCTGCCCGAGTTTACGTGGTGCATCGGTAAGATCGAGATTACGTGGTGCATCGGTAAGATCGAGTTCACGTTCTGCATCGGTCTGCCTGAGTTTACGTGGTGCATCGGTATGATCGAGTTTACGTTCTGCATCGGTGTGATCTAGTTTACGTTGTGCATCGGTAAGATCGAGATTACGTGAAGCATCGGTATGATCGAGTTTACGTTCTGCATCGGTCTGGACTCTGAGATATATTTTCGACGTGAAAATGTTCCGATACAACTTTTGAACCAGGATAGTTAGAGAGATGATTTTTTCTGGGATGTACGTTGATTGGGGAATGGATTGTGGAAAATAACTTGCCATGACCGAGGTGTTCTCGAATTTTTTTTTTTTTTCGAAAAATATTTTCTGATTTTGGATTTCACTCAAATTTGATTTCGTTGCCTTCTAATGTGTTCTAAAAGAGTAAATCAGTAATCAGAATCGAAAAATATTTTTCGGATTTTTTTTTTTTTGAAAAAAAATTTTCTGATTTTGGAATTTCCTCAAATTTGATTTGGTTGCCTTCTAATGTGTTTTTAAAGCGTAAATCAGTAATCAGAATCAATATTCATTGTCGACTTTAATTTTTATAAGGAAAAATGTTCACGTCCTTAAACGCCTCCCCATCATTAGCCCGAGTCCAAGTCGATGTCAGTCCCGAGCGGACGGTGTCAGATACTACCTATCGCCCCGGTCTGGACTTGGCGAGGTATTTCGACGTGAAATGTTCCGATACAACTTTTGAACCAGGATAGTTAGAGAGATGATTTCTTCTATGTTGTACGTTGATTGTGGAATGGATTGTGGGAAATAACTTGCCATGACCCAGGTGTTCTTGAATTTTTTTTTTTTTCGAAAAAAATTTTCTGATCTTGAAATTTCCTCAAATCTGATTGCGTTGCCTTCTAATGTGTTCTAAAAGAGTAAATCAGTAATCAGAATCAATATTCATTGTCGACTTTAATTTTTATAAGGAAAAATGTTCACGTCCTTAAACGCCTCTCCATCGTTACCCCGACTCCAAGACGATGTTAGACCGGAGCGGACGGTGTCAGATGCGACCGATCTCCCCGGTCTGGACTTAGCGAGATATTCCGACGTGAAATGTTCCGATACAAAAATTTAACTGTGATAGTTAGAGAGATGGTTCCTTTTGTGATGTACGTTGATTGTGTAATAGAATATGGAAATAAACTTGAGATGACCGAGGTCTTCTGGGATTTTTTTTTTTTTTCGAAAAATATTTTTCGATTTCGGAAATCCCTCAAATTTCATTGAGATATGTCCTAATGTGTTCTTAAAACTTAAATCAACAATCAGAATTAATATCCAAAAGTTATTTCATTTTTTATAAGGAAAAACGTTCACGTCCTTTCCGCTCCCAAAAAGTGAGATATCATAGAAAATATCGCTATATTTGTTGTTTACGGCCATACCACGCTGAAATTGCCAGTTCTCGTCAGAACACTGAAGCCAAGCAGCGTCGGGCGCGGTTAGTACTTGGATGGGTGACCGCTTGGGAACACCGCGTGCTGTAAGCTTTTTTTTTACGTTCTGCATCGGTCTGCCGAGATAACGTGGTGCATCGGTATGATCGAGTTTACGTTCTGCATCGGTAAGATCGAGATTACGTGGTGCATCGGTAAGATTGAGATTACGTGGTGCATCGGTAAGATCGAGTTTACGTGGTGCATCGGTAAGATCCAATTCACGTTCTGCATCGGTAAGATCCAGTTCACGTGGTGCATCGGTAAGATCGAGATTACGTGGTGCATCGGTAAGATCGAGTTTACGTGGTGCATCGGTAAGATCCAATTCACGTTCTGCATCGGTAAGATCCAGTTCACGTGGTGCATCGGTAAGATCGAGATTACGTGGTGCATCGGTAAGATCGAGTTTACGTGGTGCATCGGTAAGATCCAATTCACGTTCTGCATCGGTAAGATCCAGTTCACGTGGTGCATCGGTAAGATTGAGATTACGTGGTGCATCGGTAAGATCGAGTTTACGTGGTGCATCGGTAAGATCCAATTCACGTTCTGCATCGGTAAGATCCAGTTCACGTGGTGCATCGGTAAGATCGAGATTACGTGGTGCATCGGTAAGATCGAGTTTACGTGGTGCATCGGTAAGATCCAATTCACGTTCTGCATCGGTAAGATCCAGTTCACGTGGTGCATCGGTAAGATTGAGATTACGTGGTGCATCGGTAAGATCCAGTTCACGTGGTGCATCGGTAAGATGGAGATTACGTGGTGCATCGGTAAGATCGAGATTACGTGGTGCATCGGTAAGATCTACTTTACGTTCTGCATCGGTCTGCCCTTGTTTACGTGGTGCATCGGTAAGATCGAGATTACGTGAAGCATCGGTATGATCGAGTTTACGTTCTGCATCGGTCTGCCCGATATTACGTGGTGCATCGGTCTGCCCTAGTTTACGTGGTGCATCGGTTTGGACTTAGAGATATATTTTCGACGTGAAAATGTTCCGATACAACTTTTGAACCAGGATAGTTAGAGAGATGATTTTTTCTGGGATGTACGTGGATCGGGGAATGGATTGTGGGAAATAACTTGCCATGACCGAGGTGTCCTCGAATTTTTTTTTTTTTCGAAAAAAATTTTCTGATTGTGGAATTTTCTCAAATTTGATTTGGTTGCCTCCTAATGTGTTCTAAAAGAGTAAATCAGTAATCGGAATCGAAAAATATTTTTCGGATTTTTTTTTTTTTCGAAAAAAATTTTCTGATCGTGGAATTTCCTCAAATTCGATTTGGTTGCCTTCTAATGTGTTTTTAAAGCGTAAATCAGTAATCAGAATCAATATTCATTGTCGACTTTAATTTTTATAAGGAAAAATGTTCACGTCCTTAAACGCCTCCCCATCATCAGCCCGAGTCCAAGTCGATGTCAGTCCCGAGCGGACGGTGTCAGATACTACCTATCGCCGAGGTCTGGACTTGGCGAGATATTACGACGTGAAATGTTCCGATACAACTTTTGAACCAGGATAGTTAGAGAGATGATTTCTTCTATGTTGTACGTTGATTGTGGAATGAAATACGGAAAATAACTCGCCATGACCGAGGTGATTACGATTTTTTTTTTTTTTCGAAAAAAATTTTCTGATCGTGGAATTTTCTCAAATTTGATTTGGTTGCCTCCTTATATGTTCTAGTAGCGATAATCAACAATCAGAATCAAAATCCATGGTCGGGTTTGATTTTTATAAGGAAAAATGTTCACGTCCTTTTTTACAACCCCGACTCATTGACGATGTTAGAACCGAGCCGGCGGTGTCAGATACGACCGATCGCCCCGGTCCCGATCGTCATTTACGTTGTGCATCGGTCTGCCCGAGATTACGTGGTGCATCGGTATGATCGAGTTTACGTGGTGCATCGGTAAGATCCAATTCACGTTCTGCATCGGTAAGATCCAATTCACGTTCTGCATCGGTAAGATCCAGTTCACGTGGTGCATCGGTAAGATGGAGATTACGTGGTGCATCGGTAAGATCGAGATTACGTGGTGCATCGGTAAGATCTACTTTACGTTCTGCATCGGTCTGCCCTTGTTTACGTGGTGCATCGGTAAGATCGAGATTACGTGAAGCATCGGTATGATCGAGTTTACGTTCTGCATCGGTCTGCCCGATATTACGTGGTGCATCGGTCTGCCCTAGTTTACGTGGTGCATCGGTTTGGACTTAGAGATATATTTTCGACGTGAAAATGTTCCGATACAACTTTTGAACCAGGATAGTTAGAGAGATGATTTTTTCTGGGATGTACGTGGATCGGGGAATGGATTGTGGGAAATAACTTGCCATGACCGAGGTGTCCTCGAATTTTTTTTTTTTTCGAAAAAAATTTTTTGATTGTGGAATTTTCTCAAATTTGATTTGGTTGCCTCCTAATGTGTTCTAAAAGAGTAAATCAGTAATCGGAATCGAAAAATATTTTTCGGATTTTTTTTTTTTTCGAAAAAAATTTTCTGATCGTGGAATTTCCTCAAATTCGATTTGGTTGCCTT
>NC_059508.1:31490188-31497688 GCF_914767665.1 Harmonia axyridis
CATGTCGGGTTTATTTAGTATACCCCTTGTGTCCCGTATATGTGGTTCCTCCTCGACTGTCCAATCCTTGCTCCGTGCCATGTTGACTATCCGCCTGACCACAAAATCATGGCGGTTTATTCTCTTTGTGTGTCCGAGTGGACATTTCTGCAATATATGGCACAAAGATTCCACCCTTCCACAACCAGCTCGACACATCTTAGCCTCCCTAGGGCCATAAGGAAGTCCCTTGGTGGGGAGGGTGTTGGTCCTCAATTTTATGGCGGCTATAAAGTCTCTCCCCGACCACATGGGAGGGGGGTTATCGATGAAAAAATTAGCGGCGCTGTTATTCTCCGCTTGTTTTGTTCCGCCGCCATAAAATGATTGTTCCAGCCTGTCTGCATTACTCCTATCTATTTCTCTCTTGGTGGAAGCGTTGCCAGGCATCATCCTCATGATTTTTATTAGACATGAATCGTCAGTCTCCAAGAGTCTCCTGAACAAGGGACAGGTGTTTCTTGTTTTGTTTAGCCTACCTAACATTATGATTGGAATTTTCCTTGCAAAGGAGAAGAGACCCAGGCCACCCATACTCACGGGAGTATATAACGATTCGTCTATGATGTGCGTCGGCAATTTGAGAATTTTTTTGAAGCATCTTCTTACCATTCTGTCGGCCTTCTTTAAAATCTTGATATTAATGGACGGTGACTGGAGCGAGTGAATATAGCGAGGGATGAGGTATTGCTTTATCAAAATCACTTTTTGTTGGGGCTTTAGGGGAGCACTCATCACCCTGGATAGTTGGTCATCTAGGGCAGTCAGGTTGCAGGGGGTAGCTCCAGCGTGGGTATAATGGTGACCCAGATATTTAAATGTTTCAGTAACAGACTTGATCGGTGGTATTGGCTTTCCGTCCACGTAGAATTTAGGGGTTGGGTGGAGGTATAATTTCTTCTTAGAAGGTACAACTGCTAGTGTCAGAGAGGTGCACTTTTCGGGGTTCAGCGTGAGAGACCGGTCATCGAAGAATCTACATGCGTACCTAAGGAGAAACTGTGCGTCCTTGGTATTTTCGGCCATTAGGAGGAGATCGTCAGCGTACCCCAAGACTGACAGGTTAGTCTCGCCAATCTGGATACCCTTCCTGATCTTCAGCGAGGTCATTAGTTCGTCCAGGACCATATTGAAAAGAATCGGCGATAGAGGGTCACCCTGTTTAACACCTCTACATATGTTCACTGAACCGACCTCCATCCCCGCACAAAATATAGTGGTCTTCTGGTCTTCGAAGTTAGCCATTATGTATCTCGACGTGCCCTCATCCACTCCGAACCTCCGCAGCGCTCTCAGGATGGACGAGTGAGAGACGCTGTCAAATGCCTTCCTTAAGTCCAAGGTTATCAGAGTTGCTGGTTTTCCTGATTTCCTTCTACCCTTTATGATTGTCTGAAGGGTGATGTTATTAGCGAAACATCCGTCTACGCTAGTGAATCCTCTCTGACACTCATCCAAGCCAACCGCCCCAGATAGTCTCTTTGCCATTATTTTATTGATAGTCCTCAGGAGAATAGATGTAACAGCAATCGGGCGCCAGTTATTAACGTTCTTCCGGTCTTGATCTCCCTTTGGGATCAAGACCGTTCTGCTGGTGCGCAGCATCTTCGGGACATAACCAGACAGCAGCATCAGGTTGAATAAAAACTCTAAGATGGGCACCGGGATCCTTCTGAGACGCGCAGAGTCTATGCCGTCCGGGCCAGCTGATGTGTTGCCGAATTCCTTGATCGTCTCTAAGATGGTAGTAGAGACGATGGGACTGTAAATCTTACATTGATCGACTTTAGCATCGGTTATTCGAGCGCTGTCTACTGGTGTTCTCGTCTCAAAAATTCTCCTGTACTCATGCAATATATCCTCACCCCTAGGGGTGTCCGCTTGCGAGCCGGAATGCTCGCCGTCCAGAACCTCCCTCGCCAACTGCTTTCTGTTCGTTCTAAACTTATGCTGCATTTGTTTGAACAGTAAAGCTCTCCTCCTTCTTCTGCCACCTTCTTGAGCTGAGGTTTCAGTAGTCCTCAGAGCTCCACCACCCGACTGTCTGCCGTATTTGCGGCAAATCTCAGCCATCCATTCATCGAAAGCCTCCCTGCAGCCATCCATCTTCATGCATACGAGCCGACAGACTTCAATCATTCTAGCATCTTCGAAAGCGACGCACATTTCAAGGAGATGTCTTAACACCGGATCCTCCGCTTCCCGCGGAATCTCATCGGAGACGCTCTCTCGCAGAACGGGCTCAATCGGTCCAGGAGCTCCGCTCTCAGACACGGTCTGTGTACTCAGGGGGGATCTCAAAGCCTCATCCGGCTCCACCACATCGACAACTAAGGCCGGAACAGGCAGCCGTATTTCGGGCGGATCGTAGACGAATTCCTCGGGCTCAGTTCCCACCTCAAGCGGGGGCCCAGCATCGTCCTCGTATGGCGCGAGGGAAACGGACTCCGCACGCTCCGACAATGCCCGATCTCTTGGAGCAAAAAGTGGCCTAGTACCGACAGGGTTAGAGTAAGCTCTAGACCTGGTGTTCGGTCTAGAGGGACCAGCTGACAATAAGTCCTCCCTTGTGATGATGACTTCATTTTCTATCTCACGTTTGATACGTTCTAGAGTGTTTCTGTATTGCATTCCGTATCTCTTTTTCCTTATACCCTCCTTAGGTCTGTCGATCCTGGATGCCAGATAGTCCAGAAGTCCGTCTCCCTGATAGGTAGCCTCCAGCCTTGCCATCTCCTCAATTTCACCGTCCGTCCAAAACAGACGACGACTGCTGGACTCCACCTCTACATACAACTCCTGATTATACTCCTGCGGATGGGCCATGGAGAGATGTTTTCTCATGGCCATATAGTTCTTAAAGTTCAGGCCGCAGTACTGACACAGCGAGTCAGGGCACTCCACATTGGGTGGCCCCCGGCAGTATTTCCTCTGATGATCCTTCAGACCCCTTTCCGTGACATAGGTTTTGCCACATATACACGGGTGCATAATGAGTTCGCAGCTGTGCGGGATGCAATTAAAACTCTCACACCAGCAATAAACAAAAATCAAGTCTTTATAATTTACGAACACAGAAAATCACGTCCACAACGTTTAAGTCTCTCTCACAAGTTAAAGAAAAAAAAAACCGTAGGATTGTGTGCCACGGGCGCCAGGGAAGGGAAGTAACGTCGACGGGAAGTTGTCAACTCAGGGGCATATAAGAATCAAGACAGGATTTGATGAATAACCTCCCTCAGTCGTCGTGCCGCATGTATGTTGCTTATAAGGACCATTCCTGGACATCTAAAGTTCCGCAGGGCTCCTCCTCCAAATATTAGTCGCCAATATGTCTGGCCAAGTGCCCTCCCTCCAATTTGGGGCAAATCCGACAAGCCGTTTGGAAAATAGCTCCTGTAGCGTCGTAGCGCATGCGCATGGGTCTCCAAGGGAAGAGCCGAGCCCCAGCTCTCCAATGAGCCCCATCTTGCTCGAATCGGTCCAGCCGTTCTTGAGATATCGGAGTTTCCATCTGCGCAAGCGCAGATGAAAAAGATTATGTGAGGGTTAGGTGACATTTTCCAAGGGTTTGCTAACGCACCTAACAAATCCTACAAAATTGGGGAGCATACTTAACTTTTTATTTTTGGTCCTCCACATCCGGATTATAGATGAACATCGCTCACTTTGGTCCTTTTGATGTTGTGGACTGTCTCCTAATCTGATTCAAGAACTGCCATGTCCATAAATTCGTCAATTTGGTCTTTCCTCCATTGCGCCGTCGCAGAACGCCAGGGCATGTGTCAAACGATCTCAGCTGTCCAAACGTCTTTGAATCTCCCAGATAGGCCCATCGGGCTGGTTGTTATAGCCGATTTTGCAAAGTTCCACTTTCATCTAGAGCCAGTGTATATGGAGGGACACACTTTTGGCTGGGGCAGTATATAATTCGCGTGTTTATGGAAAGATCGCGAATTCCGAAAAAATCTAGCAAAAACTTCCATAAACAACGTTCTCTCGGTTTTTACGTTGACAAAAGTCGAGGTAATTGATCTTTCCATTGAAAATGTTAACTTTTTATTAATGCATAATTCAGCTCATATTTGGTGGATTTGAGAGATTCTTACGAAAACTTAGTGATGGAAAAAAGCAGATTTTTTTGGTGGTATTTCTGCTTTTGTAGATGCTCCAATGACGACGCTAGGGGATGTTGAAATTGGGGATAATTGATATGCAAAACTGAATAGAAAATAATTATTTGATTCTAGTTCACAACTCATTCCCCATTTGTTGGAGTGGAAAGATTCCTACGGGAACTACAAGATGAAAAATTGCAGATTTTTATGATGGTTTAACTGCTGTAGGAAGTGCCTTTGTAGCAATGCTAGATGATGTTGAAATTTGGGATATTCCTCAAAAGAAATCGAACAGTAGGAAAATATACAATTTTGCTCACAGTTTCCACAATTCTTGACCGATTTTCACAATTCAACCACTAATCGACTCAGGGCACTCTTACACATACACAACGTCACTTTTCCCAACCCAAAACCCCCGCGAACCACCCTTAAACTAACAAGACATCCGGAGCGATGCTCCACACGTCTTCCCTCTACGGCGGTCGGAGAGAGAGTCATAGTTACTCCCGCCGTTTACCCGCGCTTTTTTGAATTTCTTCACGTTGACATTCAGAGCACTGGGCAGAAATCACATTGCGTCAACACCCGCTGGGGCCATCGCAATGCTTTGTTTTAATTAGACAGTCGGATTCTCCCAGTCCGTGCCAGTTCTGAGTTGATTGTTAGATGACGGCCGCAGAGATTACCCAGAGCACCCTTGCGAGCACTCACGGGGTCTCGAAGCTTGACGATTCCGCGGGAGGCCAAGACGCGGGACCGAGCTCGGATCAAACGTAACGCAAGCGAAACGCATCACCTCGCCCAGGCCCGGTACGTTAGCCGTGACCCACTTCCCCAACAAGCCCGACACGCCACAATCCTCAGAGCCAATCCTTATCCCGAAGTTACGGATCTAATTTGCCGACTTCCCTTACCTACATTATTCTATCGACTAGAGGCTCTTTACCTTGGAGACCAGCTGCGGATATGGGTACGAGCCGGCGCGACGCCTACACGTGGCCCTCTCCCGGATTTTCAAGGTCCGAGGAGAAGATCCGGACACCGCCGCAAATGCGGTGCTCTTCGCGTTCCAAACCATATCTCCCTGCTAGAGGATTCCATGGAACTCGAACGCTTATGCAGAAAAGAAAACTCTTCCCGGATCTCTCGACGGCGTCTCCGGGTCCTTTTGGGTTGCCCCGACGAACTCTCTTACGAGGGCCCGGTTTAATTTCGGTTCCGCTGCCGGGTTCCGGAATAGGAACCGGATTCCCTTTCGCCCGACGGGCGTGCGTCACGCGTCAAGATGCATAGCATTTCTGCCACCACTTATAAACACGATTAACAACGCCACATCAACATCGGCTTTCGCCTAGGGCTTAGGATCGACTGACTCGTGTGCAACGGCTGTTCACACGAACCCCTTCTCCACCTCAGCTCTCCAGGGCCTCGCTGGAGTATTTGCTACTACCACCAAGATCTGCACCGAAGGCGGCTCCAGACGGCCTCACGGCCAGCCCTTCTGCGCTCACCTCCGCGACCCTCCTACTCATCAGGGCTTCATGACCGCCCCGAAGGGCGACCGCACATGCCACTGACGGCCGAGTATAAGCACGACGCTTCAGCGCCATCCATTTTCAGGGCTAGTAACTTCGGCAGGTGAGTTGTTACACACTCCTTGGCGGATTCCGACTTCCATGGCCACCGTCCTGCTGTCTTAAGTTACCAACGCCTTTCATGGTATCCCATAAGCGTCGATTTAGGCGCTTTAACTCGGCGTTTGGTTCATCCCACAGCGCCAGTTCTGCTTACCAAAAATGGCCCACTTGGCACTCTGATCCGAAATCTCGCGGCTTCACATTCAAGCAAGCCGGAGATCTCACCCATTTAAAGTTTGAGAATAGGTTGAGGTCGTTTCGACCCCAATGCCTCTAATCATTCGCTTTACCGGATGAGACTCGTATGCAACGAGCGCCAGCTATCCTGAGGGAAACTTCGGAGGGAACCAGCTACTAGATGGTTCGATTAGTCTTTCGCCCCTATACCCAGTTCCGACGATCGATTTGCACGTCAGAATCGCTACGGACCTCCATCAGGGTTTCCCCTGACTTCGTCCTGACCAGGCATAGTTCACCATCTTTCGGGTCCCAGCGTGTACGCTCTTGGTGCGCCTCCTCTCGCAATGAGAATGAGGCGCCCCGGGAATGCGGGTCAGTCATGGAGACCGACCATCTTCCCTTAGTTCACATAAAGTGAACCGTTACTTTCATTGCGCCTTTAGGTTTAGTGATTCCCAATGACTCGCGCACACGCTAGACTCCTTGGTCCGTGTTTCAAGACGGGTCCTGAAAGTACCCAAAGCAATAGCGTCGCTGATCGGCGTTTCAAGAGGTCTGTCCAAGAACACCGCGGCGAACAGTCGCAAACGGACGGAATCGGCACTAGGTCCGATCGCCATCACAATTCACATACTTGCCACGGGCCGGACGCGAACTAAGTCGCGGCCTCCCGCCATCAGTAAACCGTCGAGCGAGCTGTTCGGAAACCCAGTGTCCGTAAACATCGGAAAATCCGAGCTCACGGGCTACACTCGAGACCGTAGAACAGCACCCAACGGATCGCGACGACCTACTAGGGGAGAAGTGCACGCGTCCGAAGCCGGAGATGAACCGAAGGGAACAGCCAACGCGAACGTCGCCGTTTCCACAGTCAGTAAATCCCAACAACAGGCGCGAATGAATCTCCCCATTCGACCTTTCGGGTTTCTCAGGTTTACCCCTGAACGGTTTCACGTACTCTTGAACTCTCTCTTCAAAGTTCTTTTCAACTTTCCCTCACGGTACTTGTTCGCTATCGGTCTCGTGGTTATATTTAGCCTTAGATGGAGTTTACCACCCACTTAGGGCTGCACTCTCAAGCAACCCGACTCTAAGAAGAGATCCTCTAGCAAGCCGCAGCGGTCGCTACGGGCCTGGCACCCTCTATGGGCGATGGCCCCATTCAAGATGGACTTGAACGCGCCGCGAACTCGCCAGATAATGGATCCTTCCAAACACCACATCTCCCGGCGACCGGTTACGATCGCGGGATTCAGTGCTGGGCTAATCCCTGTTCGCTCGCCGCTACTAAGGGAATCCTAGTTAGTTTCTTTTCCTCCGCTTAATAATATGCTTAAATTCAGCGGGTAGTCTCACCTGTCCTGAGGTCGTATGTTCAAATCATCGAAACGTTCCGAAACTAACCTTTGGCGGCTCATAAAATCACGTACCTTACGCGAGGGAGTTAGCCTACTCAAAGGCGTCTATTATCTCCTGCTCCGTATGGCGGATCATGCGAATCCAAGCAAAGTGCTTCGGTGTTT
>NC_059508.1:31502688-31505188 GCF_914767665.1 Harmonia axyridis
GCACCCAACACTCTTTCAAAGTCGGATTACTCGGACTCAATCTGAAAATGGACCGATGCATGACGTCAACACTTAGCCCGCCTCGTCTGATCTATCTAAGCCATCTCGACCCACCCAACACGCCTTCCAAGTCGGATCACTCGGACTTCGATCTGAAAATCTCCGGACTCATTTTTATGAATATCCCCAGTCAGTAAGAACGTTATTTCGCCAATATATACCAACAATAAACCATATTCCAATAGCTGAACCAAAAATATAATTCCCGATCCAAACGTTCTGCATCGCCCAACGCGACCACCTTCCCTATATATGTCAGGAGAGCACAGGGTTCCCCTCCAGACAACACTTACGCTCTATCCCCGACTCTCGGTCGATCGATAGGCCAGGTCAGCGGTGTCTGTTTCGGCCGAAGCTCGGACTTTGGTCAAAATGTTCCGATACAAAATTTGAACCAAGATAGATACAGATATGATTCCTTCTTAAATATACGTTGATTATCGAACAGAATATGGTAAATATTTTGCGATGACCGAGGATTTCATGAATTTTTTTTTTTTTTCGAAAAAATTTTCTATTATCGGAATTTCCTCAAATTTCATTTGGTTGCCTCCTAATGCTTATTAAAAATGATAACCAACAATCAGAATCATTATTTATCATTTATTTCAATTTTTATAATGAAAAACGTTCACGTCCTTTCGCGCCTCTCGATCGTCGTTTACGTGATGCATCGGTCAGCCCTAGTTTACGTGGTGCATCGGTAAGATCGAGTTCACGTTCTGCATCGGTCTGCCCGAGTTTACGTGGTGCATCGGTAAGATCGAGATTACGTGGTGCATCGGTAAGATCGAGTTCACGTTCTGCATCGGTCTGCCTGAGTTTACGTGGTGCATCGGTATGATCGAGTTTACGTTCTGCATCGGTGTGATCTAGTTTACGTTGTGCATCGGTAAGATCGAGATTACGTGAAGCATCGGTATGATCGAGTTTACGTTCTGCATCGGTCTGGACTCTGAGATATATTTTCGACGTGAAAATGTTCCGATACAACTTTTGAACCAGGATAGTTAGAGAGATGATTTTTTCTGGGATGTACGTTGATTGGGGAATGGATTGTGGAAAATAACTTGCCATGACCGAGGTGTTCTCGAATTTTTTTTTTTTTTCGAAAAATATTTTCTGATTTTGGATTTCACTCAAATTTGATTTCGTTGCCTTCTAATGTGTTCTAAAAGAGTAAATCAGTAATCAGAATCGAAAAATATTTTTCGGATTTTTTTTTTTTTGAAAAAAAATTTTCTGATTTTGGAATTTCCTCAAATTTGATTTGGTTGCCTTCTAATGTGTTTTTAAAGCGTAAATCAGTAATCAGAATCAATATTCATTGTCGACTTTAATTTTTATAAGGAAAAATGTTCACGTCCTTAAACGCCTCCCCATCATTAGCCCGAGTCCAAGTCGATGTCAGTCCCGAGCGGACGGTGTCAGATACTACCTATCGCCCCGGTCTGGACTTGGCGAGGTATTTCGACGTGAAATGTTCCGATACAACTTTTGAACCAGGATAGTTAGAGAGATGATTTCTTCTATGTTGTACGTTGATTGTGGAATGAAATACGGAAAATAACTCGCCATGACCGAGGTGATTACGATTTTTTTTTTTTTTCGAAAAAAATTTTCTGATCGTGGAATTTTCTCAAATTTGATTTGGTTGCCTCCTTATATGTTCTAGTAGCGATAATCAACAATCAGAATCAAAATCCATGGTCGGGTTTGATTTTTATAAGGAAAAATGTTCACGTCCTTTTTTACAACCCCGACTCATTGACGATGTTAGAACCGAGCCGGCGGTGTCAGATACGACCGATCGCCCCGGTCCCGATCGTCATTTACGTTGTGCATCGGTCTGCCCGAGATTACGTGGTGCATCGGTCTGGACTTAGAGATATATTTTCGACGTGAAAATGTTCCGATACAACTTTTGAACTAGGATAGTTAGAGAGATGATTTTTTCTGGGATGTACGTTGATTGGGGAATGGATTGTGGGAAATAACTTGCCATGACCGAGGTGTTCTCGAATTTTTTTTTTTTTTTCGAAAAAAATTTTCTGATTGTGGAATTTTCTCAAATTTGATTTGGTTGCCTCCTAATGTGTTCTAATAGCGATAATCAACAATCAGAATCAAAATCCATGGTCGGGTTTGATTTTTATAAGGAATAATGTTCACGTCCTTTTTCGCCTATGTTCTTTTTCGACGTGAAAAGTTCCGATACAACTTTTGAACCAGGATAGTTAGAGAGATGATTTTTTCTGGGATGTATGTTGATTGACGTACGAAACTTGGAAAAAAAATAGAAAAGACCGAGGTACTCTAGAAAAAAAATTTATTGAAAATATTTTTTTGATTTCGGAATTAATTCGAAATTCATTCAGATGTCTTCTATCAATATCGCGAAAGAAAAATCAATAATCAGAATCGATATTCATCTAAGATT
>NC_059508.1:31510188-31512688 GCF_914767665.1 Harmonia axyridis
CTATGCAGCCCCAAAAAATGCGGCTTACCAGAGATGTTATTGTTACGGGCCTGAAATTTTCAGTCTTTGTAACGTCTTTGCCCTCTTTTGGTATCAGTGTAGTTCGGTTCATACTCCAGTCTGTTGGTAGCTTCCCACTAAGCAACAACAGATTAAATAATAAATGGAGCACTTCTACCTTGCCCCTTTGCATCACATCGGCCCGCCTGATTCCATCCGGGCCGGGGGCCGTAGATTGTTTGGTTGCAGAGATACGTTTCCGGATCTCATCAACTGTGAAGGGCGGGAGTGCTTCTGAGGGTGCTATCGGGTCCTCGTTGATGCCCTCGGGCATCTGCGCCAGCGGCGCCACTCCCCATAGCTTTGTATAAAGCTCCTTCACTTCCGACATAGGTGGCTGCTGATAGCCACCTATCCAATCTACTCCCTGTCGGACATGTTTGGCTACTTGTCCTGGATTTTTCTTGTATAACTCTTGAGTTCGGGCATACAAGAAACGCCTTTTGCTACGCCCCTTGCCCCGAACTCTCGGGCTTTTGTTCCCTCCTGCTTCACACCCCGACGGTCTGAAGTGTGAAGTTGCCTCCTGGTAGAGGAAGTCGATCTGAGCTTGTGAAAACTCAAAATCAGGCTCCGAGGCAAGTCGGAGGGCGCCCTGCAGAAGATGGATCGCTTCTGCTGACTTGTCAGGGGTGACACCTTGAGGTAACTGATGAGCTAGAGCATGCTCTAAAATCCCACTTCTCCATTCGGCTAACTCTGGAGATGACAAGTCATCAGGCGCTGGAGTCACCTGTATCACAGGAACCTGTACCTGAAGGGTATCAGGTTCGGATCGCTCTTCGATCCCTTCTTGGCTGGAAGCGTATCCCGCGCTATCCGAGTCAAGGTGGCTCGAGGGTGTATCTTGCGGCGGATGGTCACGCAAGTACTGATCTCGCAAAGTTCTATAAGAGGACAGTGCTCGCTTATCCCTTAATTGCTTTGCGGTCCTATTCAAAAAACCCTCCATTCTTTTCGCAATACGAGAATCCCCATAGAACCTCCGCTCCAGATCCAGCATGAGGTCGACTTCCTCCACCGTGAAGCCTCCCTCTCTGGGAGCACGCTGCCTTTCGGCTCCGGAGGTCCCTGCTCTAGCTTCATTTCTTACTTGGGGATGAGCCTTTATCTCGTGTTGCGATACGCCCATTTGTGTTCTGAAGTACCTATTACAATGATTACACCTAACTGCATTAGGTGGAGGTACTTCTGGGCCTGTGCATTTCGGCACATGGCATAGAGCCGCATGTTTCGACACATACTCCTTATGGCACGCTTTGCAAACAAATTTGGGAGTATGAGGATCGTGTGTATCTTTAACATGCTTTATTGCATCGTTTATACTCAATGCCATGAAGTTCCCGCGTGCAGTGGTGAGACAAACACTGCATGAGGCATCGCTAAAGGGAACTTCTATTATAAAATTGCCTCCCTCGATTTTGCCATACAAATCGAGTTGGTGGTCCGTGAGAGAGTCCAATACTGCCGGGTCGTTAACAGTGACTCCCTGAGGTTGAGACATTAACTCCAGGGAGGGAACGGAGCCATGCCCCCCCCCTGCCGAGGCTTGTGATCTTGTGATCGGAGCTCGGGAATGCCATCTGCGAGGTTGCTAACCTTTCAGACCTTTCTCTTGGAGGCTCTTAGCCGTGTGTTGCCACACGTTACCAACCCTCGGGTGGTGCAAGCACCGGACCCGTCCTCCTTACCCACAGGGAAGAGAACCCTGTGAGCTCAACATCCTGAGTCGAGATGTTAAGAGAGTCATAGTTACTCCCGCCGTTTACCCGCGCTTTTTTGAATTTCTTCACGTTGACATTCAGAGCACTGGGCAGAAATCACATTGCGTCAACACCCGCTGGGGCCATCGCAATGCTTTGTTTTAATTAGACAGTCGGATTCTCCCAGTCCGTGCCAGTTCTGAGTTGATTGTTAGATGACGGCCGCAGAGATTACCCAGAGCACCCTTGCGAGCACTCACGGGGTCTCGAAGCTTGACGATTCCGCGGGAGGCCAAGACGCGGGACCGAGCTCGGATCAAACGTAACGCAAGCGAAACGCATCACCTCGCCCAGGCCCGGTACGTTAGCCGTGACCCACTTCCCCAACAAGCCCGACACGCCACAATCCTCAGAGCCAATCCTTATCCCGAAGTTACGGATCTAATTTGCCGACTTCCCTTACCTACATTATTCTATCGACTAGAGGCTCTTTACCTTGGAGACCAGCTGCGGATATGGGTACGAGCCGGCGCGACGCCTACACGTGGCCCTCTCCCGGATTTTCAAGGTCCGAGGAGAAGATCCGGACACCGCCGCAAATGCGGTGCTCTTCGCGTTCCAAACCATATCTCCCTGCTAGAGGATTCCATGGAACTCGAACGCTTATGCAGAAAAGAAAACTCTTCCCGGATCTCTCGACGGCGTCTCCGGGTCCTTTTGGGTTGCCCCGACGAACT
>NC_059508.1:31520188-31525188 GCF_914767665.1 Harmonia axyridis
CTTACGCTCTATCCCCGACTCTCGGTCGATCGATAGGCCAGGTCAGCGGTGTCTGTTTCGGCCGAAGCTCGGACTTTGGTCAAAATGTTCCGATACAAAATTTGAACCAAGATAGATACAGATATGATTCCTTCTTAAATATACGTTGATTATCGAACAGAATATGGTAAATATTTTGCGATGACCGAGGATTTCATGAATTTTTTTTTTTTTTCGAAAAAATTTTCTATTATCGGAATTTCCTCAAATTTCATTTGGTTGCCTCCTAATGCTTATTAAAAATGATAACCAACAATCAGAATCATTATTTATCATTTATTTCAATTTTTATAATGAAAAACGTTCACGTCCTTTCGCGCCTCTCGATCGTCGTTTACGTGATGCATCGGTCAGCCCTAGTTTACGTGGTGCATCGGTAAGATCGAGTTCACGTTCTGCATCGGTCTGCCCGAGTTTACGTGGTGCATCGGTAAGATCGAGATTACGTGGTGCATCGGTAAGATCGAGTTCACGTTCTGCATCGGTCTGCCTGAGTTTACGTGGTGCATCGGTATGATCGAGTTTACGTTCTGCATCGGTGTGATCTAGTTTACGTTGTGCATCGGTAAGATCGAGATTACGTGAAGCATCGGTATGATCGAGTTTACGTTCTGCATCGGTCTGGACTCTGAGATATATTTTCGACGTGAAAATGTTCCGATACAACTTTTGAACCAGGATAGTTAGAGAGATGATTTTTTCTGGGATGTACGTTGATTGGGGAATGGATTGTGGAAAATAACTTGCCATGACCGAGGTGTTCTCGAATTTTTTTTTTTTTTCGAAAAATATTTTCTGATTTTGGATTTCACTCAAATTTGATTTCGTTGCCTTCTAATGTGTTCTAAAAGAGTAAATCAGTAATCAGAATCGAAAAATATTTTTCGGATTTTTTTTTTTTTGAAAAAAAATTTTCTGATTTTGGAATTTCCTCAAATTTGATTTGGTTGCCTTCTAATGTGTTTTTAAAGCGTAAATCAGTAATCAGAATCAATATTCATCGTCGACTTTAATTTTTATAAGGAAAAATGTTCACGTCCTTAAACGCCTCCCCATCATTAGCCCGAGTCCAAGTCGATGTCAGTCCCGAGCGGACGGTGTCAGATACTACCTATCGCCCCGGTCTGGACTTGGCGAGGTATTTCGACGTGAAATGTTCCGATACAACTTTTGAACCAGGATAGTTAGAGAGATGATTTCTTCTATGTTGTACGTTGATTGTGGAATGGATTGTGGGAAATAACTTGCCATGACCCAGGTGTTCTTGAATTTTTTTTTTTTTCGAAAAAAATTTTCTGATCTTGAAATTTCCTCAAATCTGATTGCGTTGCCTTCTAATGTGTACTAAAAGAGTAAATCAGTAATCAGAATCAATATTCATTGTCGACTTTAATTTTTATAAGGAAAAATGTTCACGTCCTTAAACGCCTCTCCATCGTTACCCCGACTCCAAGACGATGTTAGACCGGAGCGGACGGTGTCAAATGCGACCGATCTCCCCGGTCTGGACTTAGCGAGATATTCCGACGTGAAATGTTCCGATACAAAAATTTAACTGTGATAGTTAGAGAGATGGTTCCTTTTGTGATGTACGTTGATTGTGTAATAGAATATGGAAATAAACTTGAGATGACCGAGGTCTTCTGGGATTTTTTTTTTTTTTCGAAAAATATTTTTCGATTTCGGAAATCCCTCAAATTTCATTGAGATATGTCCTAATGTGTTCTTAAAACTTAAATCAACAATCAGAATTAATATCCAAAAGTTATTTCATTTTTTATAAGGAAAAACGTTCACGTCCTTTCCGCTCCCAAAAAGTGAGATATCATAGAAAATATCGCTATATTTGTTGTTTACGGCCATACCACGCTGAAATTGCCAGTTCTCGTCAGAACACTGAAGCCAAGCAGCGTCGGGCGCGGTTAGTACTTGGATGGGTGACCGCTTGGGAACACCGCGTGCTGTAAGCTTTTTTTTTACGTTCTGCATCGGTCTGCCGAGATAACGTGGTGCATCGGTATGATCGAGTTTACGTTCTGCATCGGTAAGATCGAGTTTACGTGATGCATCGGTAAGATTGAGATTACGTGGTGCATCGGTAAGATCGAGTTTACGTGGTGCATCGGTAAGATCCAATTCACGTTCTGCATCGGTAAGATCCAGTTCACGTGGTGCATCGGTAAGATCGAGATTACGTGGTGCATCGGTAAGATCGAGTTTACGTGGTGCATCGGTAAGATCCAATTCACGTTCTGCATCGGTAAGATCCAGTTCACGTGGTGCATCGGTAAGATTGAGATTACGTGGTGCATCGGTAAGATCGAGTTTACGTGGTGCATCGGTAAGATCCAATTCACGTTCTGCATCGGTAAGATCCAGTTCACGTGGTGCATCGGTAAGATTGAGATTACGTGGTGCATCGGTAAGATCGAGTTTACGTGGTGCATCGGTAAGATCCAATTCACGTTCTGCATCGGTAAGATCCAGTTCACGTGGTGCATCGGTAAGATCGAGATTACGTGGTGCATCGGTAAGATCGAGTTTACGTGGTGCATCGGTAAGATCCAATTCACGTTCTGCATCGGTAAGATCCAGTTCACGTGGTGCATCGGTAAGATTGAGATTACGTGGTGCATCGGTAAGATCCAGTTCACGTGGTGCATCGGTAAGATAGAGATTACGTGGTGCATCGGTAAGATCGAGATTACGTGGTGCATCGGTAAGATCTACTTTACGTTCTGCATCGGTCTGCCCTTGTTTACGTGGTGCATCGGTAAGATCGAGATTACGTGAAGCATCGGTATGATCGAGTTTACGTTCTGCATCGGTCTGCCCGATATTACGTGGTGCATCGGTCTGCCCTAGTTTACGTGGTGCATCGGTTTGGACTTAGAGATATATTTTCGACGTGAAAATGTTCCGATACAACTTTTGAACCAGGATAGTTAGAGAGATGATTTTTTCTGGGATGTACGTGGATCGGGGAATGGATTGTGGGAAATAACTTGCCATGACCGAGGTGTCCTCGAATTTTTTTTTTTTTCGAAAAAAATTTTCTGATTGTGGAATTTTCTCAAATTTGATTTGGTTGCCTCCTAATGTGTTCTAAAAGAGTAAATCAGTAATCGGAATCGAAAAATATTTTTCGGATTTTTTTTTTTTTCGAAAAAAATTTTCTGATCGTGGAATTTCCTCAAATTCGATTTGGTTGCCTTCTAATGTGTTTTTAAAGCGTAAATCAGTAATCAGAATCAATATTCATTGTCGACTTTAATTTTTATAAGGAAAAATGTTCACGTCCTTAAACGCCTCCCCATCATCAGCCCGAGTCCAAGTCGATGTCAGTCCCGAGCGGACGGTGTCAGATACTACCTATCGCCGAGGTCTGGACTTGGCGAGATATTACGACGTGAAATGTTCCGATACAACTTTTGAACCAGGATAGTTAGAGAGATGATTTCTTCTATGTTGTACGTTGATTGTGGAATGAAATACGGAAAATAACTCGCCATGACCGAGGTGATTACGATTTTTTTTTTTTTTCGAAAAAAATTTTCTGATCGTGGAATTTTCTCAAATTTGATTTGGTTGCCTCCTTATATGTTCTAGTAGCGATAATCAACAATCAGAATCAAAATCCATGGTCGGGTTTGATTTTTATAAGGAAAAATGTTCACGTCCTTTTTTACAACCCCGACTCATTGACGATGTTAGAACCGAGCCGGCGGTGTCAGATACGACCGATCGCCCCGGTCCCGATCGTCATTTACGTTGTGCATCGGTCTGCCCGAGATTACGTGGTGCATCGGTATGATCGAGTTTACGTGGTGCATCGGTAAGATCCAATTCACGTTCTGCATCGGTAAGATCCAATTCACGTTCTGCATCGGTAAGATCCAGTTCACGTGGTGCATCGGTAAGATGGAGATTACGTGGTGCATCGGTAAGATCGAGATTACGTGGTGCATCGGTAAGATCTACTTTACGTTCTGCATCGGTCTGCCCTTGTTTACGTGGTGCATCGGTAAGATCGAGATTACGTGAAGCATCGGTATGATCGAGTTTACGTTCTGCATCGGTCTGCCCGATATTACGTGGTGCATCGGTCTGCCCTAGTTTACGTGGTGCATCGGTTTGGACTTAGAGATATATTTTCGACGTGAAAATGTTCCGATACAACTTTTGAACCAGGATAGTTAGAGAGATGATTTTTTCTGGGATGTACGTGGATCGGGGAATGGATTGTGGGAAATAACTTGCCATGACCGAGGTGTCCTCGAATTTTTTTTTTTTTCGAAAAAAATTTTCTGATTGTGGAATTTTCTCAAATTTGATTTGGTTGCCTCCTAATGTGTTCTAAAAGAGTAAATCAGTAATCGGAATCGAAAAATATTTTTCGGATTTTTTTTTTTTTCGAAAAAAATTTTCTGATCGTGGAATTTCCTCAAATTCGATTTGGTTGCCTTCTAATGTGTTTTTAAAGCGTAAATCAGTAATCAGAATCAATATTCATTGTCGACTTTAATTTTTATAAGGAAAAATGTTCACGTCCTTAAACGCCTCCCCATCATCAGCCCGAGTCCAAGTCGATGTCAGTCCCGAGCGGACGGTGTCAGATACTACCTATCGCCGAGGTCTGGACTTGGCGAGATATTACGACGTGAAATGTTCCGATACAACTTTTGAACCAGGATAGTTAGAGAGATGATTTCTTCTATGTTGTACGTTGATTGTGGAATGAAATACGGAAAATAACTCGCCATGACCGAGGTGATTACGATTTTTTTTTTTTTTCGAAAAAAATTTTCTGATCGTGGAATTTTCTCAAATTTGATTTGGTTGCCTCCTTATATGTTCTAGTAGCGATAATCAACAATCAGAATCAAAATCCATGGTCGGGTTTGATTTTTATAAGGAAAAATGTTCACGTCCTTTTTTACAACCCCGACTCATTGACGATG
>NC_059508.1:31535188-31542688 GCF_914767665.1 Harmonia axyridis
CAGTTATCCAAGTAAATGTGGGTACGATCTAAGGAACCATAACTGATTTAATGAGCCTTTCGCGGTTTCACCTTAATTTGGCTTGTACTGAGACATGCATGGCTTAATCTTTGAGACAAGCATATGACTACTGGCAGGATCAACCAGGGAACTGCGTGCTTATACGATCGGTCCACGAGATTGCCGGTATGGCCAAACCCGTTCGCCTCTCGTCATGTGGCACTAGCCATGTCGATTGACTTCGACTAGCGCCGCACATCAGTAAGTGCAAGTCCTCGACGAAACGACGTAACAGCCCCCAGTCAGCATGAGACTCAAGCTATATATACATCATCATCATCTCGGACAAAACACCGATCAAAAATGAGAAAGTTTCTAGAAACAATCCCTCGCCAAGGCGTCCATATATAATACGAACCCCCGGCTATCAACTAATTTCTTATACACATTCCATCTCGACCCTTCGCTATACATGTGAATATAACGACACGGTGATTCGAGATTCAACAATATTTGTCGCTCGGAACGAATTGAGTGGTTGCAAATTTTTTGTGAACATAACCCGCAACGGGCAGAGGATCACGATTTTAAGGTTGGTCGCTTAAAGGCCATTCGACTACAAAGAGACGAAGCGGACCGCGACCTCGCTGCATGAGGTTGACGAAAGCGACCCAAGATGCGAAAGCCGAAACCAACACACCTTGCCAGTACCCAAACGCCGAGGTCGGATTCGGGTCTACCACTTACCAACTGAATATCATCCTAAAAAGAACTCCAAACAGTCTAGGACAGGACCCATTCTCCACCCCTTCTATATATGTCAGGAGAACCCCGGATTCCCCTCCAGACACGATTTAGCAAACTTTTCCCGATCGATCCGACCCACCGAGGCCGTTTCGACCGTTCGCCGCGCCTACTAGAGCTGATTTCTTCGGACTCCGATCAGAAAATCCGCCGATGCATGTCGTTAACACCTAGTCCGCCTCGTCCGATCGATCGAGGCCGTTTCGACCGTTCGCCGCGCCTACTAGAGCTGATTTCTTCGGACTCCGATCAGAAAATCCGCCGATGCATGTCGTTAACACCTAGTCCGCCTCGTCCGATCGATCTAGGCCGTCTCGAACCACCCATCGCGCATCGAAAGTCGCATCTCTCGAACTCCGATCCGGAAATCGGCCGATGCATCACGTTAACTATTTCTTATATATCTAATATAATATACATGGAGACGGTAAGAATTCTTTTAATCGAAGATATACATATACTTCTCATCAATATCCAAAAGCTTATCGAAAAATAAATTATTCAACTTTTACGTGAAGAATCGTTCACCCAAACCTTATCCCCTATATATGTCAGGAGAACCCAAGGTTCCCCTCCAGACACGATTTAGCAAACTTTTCCCGATCGATCCGACCCACCGAGGCCGTCTCGACCGTCCGCTGCGCCTACTAGGGCCGATTTCTTCGGACTCCGATCAGAAAATATACCGATGCATGTCGTTAACACCTAGTCCGCCTCGTCCGATCTATCTAAACAGTCTCGACGCACCCAACACTCTTTCAAAGTCGGATTACTCGGACTCAATCTGAAAATGGACCGATGCATGACGTCAACACTTAGCCCGCCTCGTCTGATCTATCTAAGCCATCTCGACCCACCCAACACGCCTTCCAAGTCGGATCACTCGGACTTCGATCTGAAAATCTCCGGACTCATTTTTATGAATATCCCCAGTCAGTAAGAACGTTATTTCGCCAATATATACCAACAATAAACCATATTCCAATAGCTGAACCAAAAATATAATTCCCGATCCAAACGTTCTGCATCGCCCAACGCGACCACCTTCCCTATATATGTCAGGAGAGCACAGGGTTCCCCTCCAGACAACACTTACGCTCTATCCCCGACTCTCGGTCGATCGATAGGCCAGGTCAGCGGTGTCTGTTTCGGCCGAAGCTCGGACTTTGGTCAAAATGTTCCGATACAAAATTTGAACCAAGATAGATACAGATATGATTCCTTCTTAAATATACGTTGATTATCGAACAGAATATGGTAAATATTTTGCGATGACCGAGGATTTCATGAATTTTTTTTTTTTTTCGAAAAAATTTTCTATTATCGGAATTTCCTCAAATTTCATTTGGTTGCCTCCTAATGCTTATTAAAAATGATAACCAACAATCAGAATCATTATTTATCATTTATTTCAATTTTTATAATGAAAAACGTTCACGTCCTTTCGCGCCTCTCGATCGTCGTTTACGTGATGCATCGGTCAGCCCTAGTTTACGTGGTGCATCGGTAAGATCGAGTTCACGTTCTGCATCGGTCTGCCCGAGTTTACGTGGTGCATCGGTAAGATCGAGATTACGTGGTGCATCGGTAAGATCGAGTTCACGTTCTGCATCGGTCTGCCTGAGTTTACGTGGTGCATCGGTATGATCGAGTTTACGTTCTGCATCGGTGTGATCTAGTTTACGTTGTGCATCGGTAAGATCGAGATTACGTGAAGCATCGGTATGATCGAGTTTACGTTCTGCATCGGTCTGGACTCTGAGATATATTTTCGACGTGAAAATGTTCCGATACAACTTTTGAACCAGGATAGTTAGAGAGATGATTTTTTCTGGGATGTACGTTGATTGGGGAATGGATTGTGGAAAATAACTTGCCATGACCGAGGTGTTCTCGAATTTTTTTTTTTTTTCGAAAAATATTTTCTGATTTTGGATTTCACTCAAATTTGATTTCGTTGCCTTCTAATGTGTTCTAAAAGAGTAAATCAGTAATCAGAATCGAAAAATATTTTTCGGATTTTTTTTTTTTTGAAAAAAAATTTTCTGATTTTGGAATTTCCTCAAATTTGATTTGGTTGCCTTCTAATGTGTTTTTAAAGCGTAAATCAGTAATCAGAATCAATATTCATTGTCGACTTTAATTTTTATAAGGAAAAATGTTCACGTCCTTAAACGCCTCCCCATCATTAGCCCGAGTCCAAGTCGATGTCAGTCCCGAGCGGACGGTGTCAGATACTACCTATCGCCCCGGTCTGGACTTGGCGAGGTATTTCGACGTGAAATGTTCCGATACAACTTTTGAACCAGGATAGTTAGAGAGATGATTTCTTCTATGTTGTACGTTGATTGTGGAATGGATTGTGGGAAATAACTTGCCATGACCCAGGTGTTCTTGAATTTTTTTTTTTTTCGAAAAAAATTTTCTGATCTTGAAATTTCCTCAAATCTGATTGCGTTGCCTTCTAATGTGTTCTAAAAGAGTAAATCAGTAATCAGAATCAATATTCATTGTCGACTTTAATTTTTATAAGGAAAAATGTTCACGTCCTTAAACGCCTCTCCATCGTTACCCCGACTCCAAGACGATGTTAGACCGGAGCGGACGGTGTCAGATGCGACCGATCTCCCCGGTCTGGACTTAGCGAGATATTCCGACGTGAAATGTTCCGATACAAAAATTTAACTGTGATAGTTAGAGAGATGGTTCCTTTTGTGATGTACGTTGATTGTGTAATAGAATATGGAAATAAACTTGAGATGACCGAGGTCTTCTGGGATTTTTTTTTTTTTTCGAAAAATATTTTTCGATTTCGGAAATCCCTCAAATTTCATTGAGATATGTCCTAATGTGTTCTTAAAACTTAAATCAACAATCAGAATTAATATCCAAAAGTTATTTCATTTTTTATAAGGAAAAACGTTCACGTCCTTTCCGCTCCCAAAAAGTGAGATATCATAGAAAATATCGCTATATTTGTTGTTTACGGCCATACCACGCTGAAATTGCCAGTTCTCGTCAGAACACTGAAGCCAAGCAGCGTCGGGCGCGGTTAGTACTTGGATGGGTGACCGCTTGGGAACACCGCGTGCTGTAAGCTTTTTTTTTACGTTCTGCATCGGTCTGCCGAGATAACGTGGTGCATCGGTATGATCGAGTTTACGTTCTGCATCGGTAAGATCGAGATTACGTGATGCATCGGTAAGATTGAGATTACGTGGTGCATCGGTAAGATCGAGTTTACGTGGTGCATCGGTAAGATCCAATTCACGTTCTGCATCGGTAAGATCCAGTTCACGTGGTGCATCGGTAAGATCGAGATTACGTGGTGCATCGGTAAGATCGAGTTTACGTGGTGCATCGGTAAGATCCAATTCACGTTCTGCATCGGTAAGATCCAGTTCACGTGGTGCATCGGTAAGATTGAGATTACGTGGTGCATCGGTAAGATCGAGTTTACGTGGTGCATCGGTAAGATCCAATTCACGTTCTGCATCGGTAAGATCCAGTTCACGTGGTGCATCGGTAAGATTGAGATTACGTGGTGCATCGGTAAGATCGAGTTTACGTGGTGCATCGGTAAGATCCAATTCACGTTCTGCATCGGTAAGATCCAGTTCACGTGGTGCATCGGTAAGATCGAGATTACGTGGTGCATCGGTAAGATCGAGTTTACGTGGTGCATCGGTAAGATCCAATTCACGTTCTGCATCGGTAAGATCCAGTTCACGTGGTGCATCGGTAAGATTGAGATTACGTGGTGCATCGGTAAGATCCAGTTCACGTGGTGCATCGGTAAGATGGAGATTACGTGGTGCATCGGTAAGATCGAGATTACGTGGTGCATCGGTAAGATCTACTTTACGTTCTGCATCGGTCTGCCCTTGTTTACGTGGTGCATCGGTAAGATCGAGATTACGTGAAGCATCGGTATGATCGAGTTTACGTTCTGCATCGGTCTGCCCGATATTACGTGGTGCATCGGTCTGCCCTAGTTTACGTGGTGCATCGGTTTGGACTTAGAGATATATTTTCGACGTGAAAATGTTCCGATACAACTTTTGAACCAGGATAGTTAGAGAGATGATTTTTTCTGGGATGTACGTGGATCGGGGAATGGATTGTGGGAAATAACTTGCCATGACCGAGGTGTCCTCGAATTTTTTTTTTTTTCGAAAAAAATTTTCTGATTGTGGAATTTTCTCAAATTTGATTTGGTTGCCTCCTAATGTGTTCTAAAAGAGTAAATCAGTAATCGGAATCGAAAAATATTTTTCGGATTTTTTTTTTTTTCGAAAAAAATTTTCTGATCGTGGAATTTCCTCAAATTCGATTTGGTTGCCTTCTAATGTGTTTTTAAAGCGTAAATCAGTAATCAGAATCAATATTCATTGTCGACTTTAATTTTTATAAGGAAAAATGTTCACGTCCTTAAACGCCTCCCCATCATCAGCCCGAGTCCAAGTCGATGTCAGTCCCGAGCGGACGGTGTCAGATACTACCTATCGCCGAGGTCTGGACTTGGCGAGATATTACGACGTGAAATGTTCCGATACAACTTTTGAACCAGGATAGTTAGAGAGATGATTTCTTCTATGTTGTACGTTGATTGTGGAATGAAATACGGAAAATAACTCGCCATGACCGAGGTGATTACGATTTTTTTTTTTTTTCGAAAAAAATTTTCTGATCGTGGAATTTTCTCAAATTTGATTTGGTTGCCTCCTTATATGTTCTAGTAGCGATAATCAACAATCAGAATCAAAATCCATGGTCGGGTTTGATTTTTATAAGGAAAAATGTTCACGTCCTTTTTTACAACCCCGACTCATTGACGATGTTAGAACCGAGCCGGCGGTGTCAGATACGACCGATCGCCCCGGTCCCGATCGTCATTTACGTTGTGCATCGGTCTGCCCGAGATTACGTGGTGCATCGGTCTGGACTTAGAGATATATTTTCGACGTGAAAATGTTCCGATACAACTTTTGAACCAGGATAGTTAGAGAGATGATTTTTTCTGGGATGTACGTTGATTGGGGAATGGATTGTGGGAAATAACTTGCCATGACCGAGGTGTTCTCGAATTTTTTTTTTTTTTTCGAAAAAAATTTTCTGATTGTGGAATTTTCTCAAATTTGATTTGGTTGCCTCCTAATGTGTTCTAATAGCGATAATCAACAATCAGAATCAAAATCCATGGTCGGGTTTGATTTTTATAAGGAATAATGTTCACGTCCTTTTTCGCCTATGTTCTTTTTCGACGTGAAAAGTTCCGATACAACTTTTGAACCAGGATAGTTAGAGAGATGATTTTTTCTGGGATGTATGTTGATTGACGTACGAAACTTGGAAAAAAAATAGAAAAGACCGAGGTACTCTAGAAAAAAAATTTATTGAAAATATTTTTTTGATTTCGGAATTAATTCGAAATTCATTCAGATGTCTTCTATCAATATCGCGAAAGAAAAATCAATAATCAGAATCGATATTCATCTAAGATTATTTCCTTTTGGATTGTGTTAACATTCGGTACGATCTTGTCTACGTGATGCATCGGTTTGTTTCTCGGCTCTTGTGAGCAAGTTGGACACTCGAGACGGCCTCCATCGATCGGATTAGGCGGGCTTTAATGTTAACGTGCTGCATCGGTGTGATCTTGTTTACGTCATGCATCGGTATAGCTTTAAATCGCGCCGTAAAGTCGTTCACGTCATGCATCGGTATCTTAAATCGCGCCGAAAAGTCGTTCACGTCATGCATCGGTATCTTAAATCGCGCCGTAAAGTCGTTCACGTCATGCATCGGTATCTTAAATCGAGCCGAAAAGTCGTTCACGTCATGCATCGGTGGCACAAAAAAAAGACGCCGATGCATGACGTGAGCCGACTTTTCGGCGCGATTTAAGATACCGATGCATGACGTGAACGACTTTACGGCGCGATTTAAGATACCGATGCATGACGTGAACCGACTTTTCGGCATGAAGTCAGCTAAAATTATCGTGTGCATCTTGGGTCGGTCCACGTACCGTAGATCAGAGAGGGACGACGTACATACATCGGATACATTTGTATCCAACAAGTTACGATCGTCGTCTGATCCAGCGGTAATCGGACCTACTCTCGTGAATTTATTTTGCCCCTTGAATAATTTTGTACCGATGCACGACGTGAAGTCGACTTTTCGGCATGGTTTAAGCTAAAATTATCGTGTGCATCTTGGGTAGGCCCACTTACTACAGATCAGAGAGGGACGACGTACATACATCGGATACATTCGTATCCAACAAGTTACAATCGTCGTCTGATCCAGCGGTAATCGGACCTACTCTCGTGAATTTATTTTGCCCCTTGAATAACTTTGTACCGATGCACGACGTGAAGTCGACTTTCCGGCATGGTTTAAGCTAAAATTATCGTGTGCATCTTGGGTAGGCCCACTTACTACAGATCAGAGAGGGACGACGTACATACATCGGATACATTCGTATCCAACAAGTTACAATCGTCGTCTGATCCAGCGGTAATCGGACCTACTCTCGTGAATTTATTTTGCCCCTTGAATAACTTTGTACCGATGCACGACGTGAAGTCGACTTTCCGGCATGGTTTAAGCTAAAATTATCGTGTGCATCTTTCATTTTACTCATCACATAGTCTGATGCATTTGATGACATTTACCCTTGTGAGTTAT
>NC_059508.1:31547688-31550188 GCF_914767665.1 Harmonia axyridis
CTTTCGGGTCCCAGCGTGTACGCTCTTGGTGCGCCTCCTCTCGCAATGAGAATGAGGCGCCCCGGGAATGCGGGTCAGTCATGGAGACCGACCATCTTCCCTTAGTTCACATAAAGTGAACCGTTACTTTCATTGCGCCTTTAGGTTTAGTGATTCCCAATGACTCGCGCACACGCTAGACTCCTTGGTCCGTGTTTCAAGACGGGTCCTGAAAGTACCCAAAGCAATAGCGTCGCTGATCGGCGTTTCAAGAGGTCTGTCCAAGAACACCGCGGCGAACAGTCGCAAACGGACGGAATCGGCACTAGGTCCGATCGCCATCACAATTCACATACTTGCCACGGGCCGGACGCGAACTAAGTCGCGGCCTCCCGCCATCAGTAAACCGTCGAGCGAGCTGTTCGGAAACCCAGTGTCCGTAAACATCGGAAAATCCGAGCTCACGGGCTACACTCGAGACCGTAGAACAGCACCCAACGGATCGCGACGACCTACTAGGGGAGAAGTGCACGCGTCCGAAGCCGGAGATGAACCGAAGGGAACAGCCAACGCGAACGTCGCCGTTTCCACAGTCAGTAAATCCCAACAACAGGCGCGAATGAATCTCCCCATTCGACCTTTCGGGTTTCTCAGGTTTACCCCTGAACGGTTTCACGTACTCTTGAACTCTCTCTTCAAAGTTCTTTTCAACTTTCCCTCACGGTACTTGTTCGCTATCGGTCTCGTGGTTATATTTAGCCTTAGATGGAGTTTACCACCCACTTAGGGCTGCACTCTCAAGCAACCCGACTCTAAGAAGAGATCCTCTAGCAAGCCGCAGCGGTCGCTACGGGCCTGGCACCCTCTATGGGCGATGGCCCCATTCAAGATGGACTTGAACGCGCCGCGAACTCGCCAGATAATGGATCCTTCCAAACACCACATCTCCCGGCGACCGGTTACGATCGCGGGATTCAGTGCTGGGCTAATCCCTGTTCGCTCGCCGCTACTAAGGGAATCCTAGTTAGTTTCTTTTCCTCCGCTTAATAATATGCTTAAATTCAGCGGGTAGTCTCACCTGTCCTGAGGTCGTATGTTCAAATCATCGAAACGTTCCGAAACTAACCTTTGGCGGCTCATAAAATCACGTACCTTACGCGAGGGAGTTAGCCTACTCAAAGGCGTCTATTATCTCCTGCTCCGTATGGCGGATCATGCGAATCCAAGCAAAGTGCTTCGGTGTTTCGGGGGTGCGCTCATGAAAGCTCATCCGCAACGCGCGACAACTGGCACATTAAAGCGATCGGACGTCGTTCAGATTTCTCGGACACGACGATCGCATGTCTACAGTCATGGGCGCAGATCGAGCAATACCACGACACCACAATATATGCTTTCGCAATTCAAGACGGCGCGTTACGAAAACAACTCCTCATCATTCCAACACACGAGGCGTCGAAACGACAGAACGTTGATCGTCACGCGGCAAACCGTCCAACTCGCCCAAATGACCTTCGGTACAGGATCAACGTTAGACGACCTTTACGTCGTCACTTCGTCAAGCCATAACGTCTGGCCGGGCAGTCTTTGTAATGGAACCGACCCTCAGTCAGGAGTGGTCCGAGGACAGTGTCCGAGGACCGCAATGTGCGTTCGAAATGTCGATGTTCATGTGTCCTGCAGTTCGCATGTTGACGCGCAATTAGCTGCGTTCTTCATCGACCCACGAGCCAAGTGATCCACCGTTCAGGGTAATCTTTTATGTTCGATTTCTCGGTACTAGTCGCAATGGACTTTCCCTCGAAATACGAGACGCCAACTGCGAACCTCCTCGAGAATGACATTCCAATGACTGAGACGACCCACTGAAGGGTCAATACGTCAGTCGATCGGCGCAAAATCTTCGGTTCAACTAGTTTGCGTACTAATCTAGTGACAATTATCGTAAAAAATTCGGACGGAGACAAACGTCGCAGACAATCCCGAAAGAGCATAAAAACGCTAATGTAACGGGCGTCGCACAACGTCGACGTCTTCGTCCCTGGAATAGATCGTCCTACCGAAGTCCGTAGACAACGGTAACGACTGATCGATTTCGGGCGAGAATCTTTAAAACCTGCAGCCGGCTCCTCGTTCCGTGCCAAACACGAAACTTCGCCCAGCCACGAACGCGGCAATCCAAGCGCTTCGAATCCTTATTCCGAGCACATCACGAGACTTCGCCCAACTACGAACGTCAGCATAAGCAGCCGGCTCCTCGTTCCATCAAGGAACTTCGCCCAACCACAAACGCCGACATAAGCGGCCGGCTCCTCATTTCGTGAGCATCTCTAAACATGGACCTACAACGAAGGCTGCACACACGTGCGGCCGGCTCCTCGTTTCGAGGATATCACAAGACTTCGCCCAACCACGAACGTCAGCATAAGCAGCCGGCTCCTCGTTCCGTCAAGGAACTTCGCCCAACCACAAACGCCGACATAGGCGGCCGGCTCCTCATCTCGTAAACATCACGAAACTT
>NC_059508.1:31552688-31557688 GCF_914767665.1 Harmonia axyridis
ATATACATCATCATCATCTCGGACAAAACACCGATCAAAAATGAGAAAGTTTCTAGAAACAATCCCTCGCCAAGGCGTCCATATATAATACGAACCCCCGGCTATCAACTAATTTCTTATACACATTCCATCTCGACCCTTCGCTATACATGTGAATATAACGACACGGTGATTCGAGATTCAACAATATTTGTCGCTCGGAACGAATTGAGTGGTTGCAAATTTTTTGTGAACATAACCCGCAACGGGCAGAGGATCACGATTTTAAGGTTGGTCGCTTAAAGGCCATTCGACTACAAAGAGACGAAGCGGACCGCGACCTCGCTGCATGAGGTTGACGAAAGCGACCCAAGATGCGAAAGCCGAAACCAACACACCTTGCCAGTACCCAAACGCCGAGGTCGGATTCGGGTCTACCACTTACCAACTGAATATCATCCTAAAAAGAACTCCAAACAGTCTAGGACAGGACCCATTCTCCACCCCTTCTATATATGTCAGGAGAACCCCGGATTCCCCTCCAGACACGATTTAGCAAACTTTTCCCGATCGATCCGACCCACCGAGGCCGTTTCGACCGTTCGCCGCGCCTACTAGAGCTGATTTCTTCGGACTCCGATCAGAAAATCCGCCGATGCATGTCGTTAACACCTAGTCCGCCTCGTCCGATCGATCGAGGCCGTTTCGACCGTTCGCCGCGCCTACTAGAGCTGATTTCTTCGGACTCCGATCAGAAAATCCGCCGATGCATGTCGTTAACACCTAGTCCGCCTCGTCCGATCGATCTAGGCCGTCTCGAACCACCCATCGCGCATCGAAAGTCGCATCTCTCGAACTCCGATCCGGAAATCGGCCGATGCATCACGTTAACTATTTCTTATATATCTAATATAATATACATGGAGACGGTAAGAATTCTTTTAATCGAAGATATACATATACTTCTCATCAATATCCAAAAGCTTATCGAAAAATAAATTATTCAACTTTTACGTGAAGAATCGTTCACCCAAACCTTATCCCCTATATATGTCAGGAGAACCCAAGGTTCCCCTCCAGACACGATTTAGCAAACTTTTCCCGATCGATCCGACCCACCGAGGCCGTCTCGACCGTCCGCTGCGCCTACTAGGGCCGATTTCTTCGGACTCCGATCAGAAAATATACCGATGCATGTCGTTAACACCTAGTCCGCCTCGTCCGATCTATCTAAACAGTCTCGACGCACCCAACACTCTTTCAAAGTCGGATTACTCGGACTCAATCTGAAAATGGACCGATGCATGACGTCAACACTTAGCCCGCCTCGTCTGATCTATCTAAGCCATCTCGACCCACCCAACACGCCTTCCAAGTCGGATCACTCGGACTTCGATCTGAAAATCTCCGGACTCATTTTTATGAATATCCCCAGTCAGTAAGAACGTTATTTCGCCAATATATACCAACAATAAACCATATTCCAATAGCTGAACCAAAAATATAATTCCCGATCCAAACGTTCTGCATCGCCCAACGCGACCACCTTCCCTATATATGTCAGGAGAGCACAGGGTTCCCCTCCAGACAACACTTACGCTCTATCCCCGACTCTCGGTCGATCGATAGGCCAGGTCAGCGGTGTCTGTTTCGGCCGAAGCTCGGACTTTGGTCAAAATGTTCCGATACAAAATTTGAACCAAGATAGATACAGATATGATTCCTTCTTAAATATACGTTGATTATCGAACAGAATATGGTAAATATTTTGCGATGACCGAGGATTTCATGAATTTTTTTTTTTTTTCGAAAAAATTTTCTATTATCGGAATTTCCTCAAATTTCATTTGGTTGCCTCCTAATGCTTATTAAAAATGATAACCAACAATCAGAATCATTATTTATCATTTATTTCAATTTTTATAATGAAAAACGTTCACGTCCTTTCGCGCCTCTCGATCGTCGTTTACGTGATGCATCGGTCAGCCCTAGTTTACGTGGTGCATCGGTAAGATCGAGTTCACGTTCTGCATCGGTCTGCCCGAGTTTACGTGGTGCATCGGTAAGATCGAGATTACGTGGTGCATCGGTAAGATCGAGTTCACGTTCTGCATCGGTCTGCCTGAGTTTACGTGGTGCATCGGTATGATCGAGTTTACGTTCTGCATCGGTGTGATCTAGTTTACGTTGTGCATCGGTAAGATCGAGATTACGTGAAGCATCGGTATGATCGAGTTTACGTTCTGCATCGGTCTGGACTCTGAGATATATTTTCGACGTGAAAATGTTCCGATACAACTTTTGAACCAGGATAGTTAGAGAGATGATTTTTTCTGGGATGTACGTTGATTGGGGAATGGATTGTGGAAAATAACTTGCCATGACCGAGGTGTTCTCGAATTTTTTTTTTTTTTCGAAAAATATTTTCTGATTTTGGATTTCACTCAAATTTGATTTCGTTGCCTTCTAATGTGTTCTAAAAGAGTAAATCAGTAATCAGAATCGAAAAATATTTTTCGGATTTTTTTTTTTTTGAAAAAAAATTTTCTGATTTTGGAATTTCCTCAAATTTGATTTGGTTGCCTTCTAATGTGTTTTTAAAGCGTAAATCAGTAATCAGAATCAATATTCATTGTCGACTTTAATTTTTATAAGGAAAAATGTTCACGTCCTTAAACGCCTCCCCATCATTAGCCCGAGTCCAAGTCGATGTCAGTCCCGAGCGGACGGTGTCAGATACTACCTATCGCCCCGGTCTGGACTTGGCGAGGTATTTCGACGTGAAATGTTCCGATACAACTTTTGAACCAGGATAGTTAGAGAGATGATTTCTTCTATGTTGTACGTTGATTGTGGAATGGATTGTGGGAAATAACTTGCCATGACCCAGGTGTTCTTGAATTTTTTTTTTTTTCGAAAAAAATTTTCTGATCTTGAAATTTCCTCAAATCTGATTGCGTTGCCTTCTAATGTGTACTAAAAGAGTAAATCAGTAATCAGAATCAATATTCATTGTCGACTTTAATTTTTATAAGGAAAAATGTTCACGTCCTTAAACGCCTCTCCATCGTTACCCCGACTCCAAGACGATGTTAGACCGGAGCGGACGGTGTCAAATGCGACCGATCTCCCCGGTCTGGACTTAGCGAGATATTCCGACGTGAAATGTTCCGATACAAAAATTTAACTGTGATAGTTAGAGAGATGGTTCCTTTTGTGATGTACGTTGATTGTGTAATAGAATATGGAAATAAACTTGAGATGACCGAGGTCTTCTGGGATTTTTTTTTTTTTTCGAAAAATATTTTTCGATTTCGGAAATCCCTCAAATTTCATTGAGATATGTCCTAATGTGTTCTTAAAACTTAAATCAACAATCAGAATTAATATCCAAAAGTTATTTCATTTTTTATAAGGAAAAACGTTCACGTCCTTTCCGCTCCCAAAAAGTGAGATATCATAGAAAATATCGCTATATTTGTTGTTTACGGCCATACCACGCTGAAATTGCCAGTTCTCGTCAGAACACTGAAGCCAAGCAGCGTCGGGCGCGGTTAGTACTTGGATGGGTGACCGCTTGGGAACACCGCGTGCTGTAAGCTTTTTTTTTACGTTCTGCATCGGTCTGCCGAGATAACGTGGTGCATCGGTATGATCGAGTTTACGTTCTGCATCGGTAAGATCGAGATTACGTGATGCATCGGTAAGATTGAGATTACGTGGTGCATCGGTAAGATCGAGTTTACGTGGTGCATCGGTAAGATCCAATTCACGTTCTGCATCGGTAAGATCCAGTTCACGTGGTGCATCGGTAAGATCGAGATTACGTGGTGCATCGGTAAGATCGAGTTTACGTGGTGCATCGGTAAGATCCAATTCACGTTCTGCATCGGTAAGATCCAGTTCACGTGGTGCATCGGTAAGATTGAGATTACGTGGTGCATCGGTAAGATCGAGTTTACGTGGTGCATCGGTAAGATCCAATTCACGTTCTGCATCGGTAAGATCCAGTTCACGTGGTGCATCGGTAAGATCGAGATTACGTGGTGCATCGGTAAGATCGAGTTTACGTGGTGCATCGGTAAGATCCAATTCACGTTCTGCATCGGTAAGATCCAGTTCACGTGGTGCATCGGTAAGATTGAGATTACGTGGTGCATCGGTAAGATCCAGTTCACGTGGTGCATCGGTAAGATGGAGATTACGTGGTGCATCGGTAAGATCGAGATTACGTGGTGCATCGGTAAGATCTACTTTACGTTCTGCATCGGTCTGCCCTTGTTTACGTGGTGCATCGGTAAGATCGAGATTACGTGAAGCATCGGTATGATCGAGTTTACGTTCTGCATCGGTCTGCCCGATATTACGTGGTGCATCGGTCTGCCCTAGTTTACGTGGTGCATCGGTTTGGACTTAGAGATATATTTTCGACGTGAAAATGTTCCGATACAACTTTTGAACCAGGATAGTTAGAGAGATGATTTTTTCTGGGATGTACGTGGATCGGGGAATGGATTGTGGGAAATAACTTGCCATGACCGAGGTGTCCTCGAATTTTTTTTTTTTTCGAAAAAAATTTTCTGATTGTGGAATTTTCTCAAATTTGATTTGGTTGCCTCCTAATGTGTTCTAAAAGAGTAAATCAGTAATCGGAATCGAAAAATATTTTTCGGATTTTTTTTTTTTTCGAAAAAAATTTTCTGATCGTGGAATTTCCTCAAATTCGATTTGGTTGCCTTCTAATGTGTTTTTAAAGCGTAAATCAGTAATCAGAATCAATATTCATTGTCGACTTTAATTTTTATAAGGAAAAATGTTCACGTCCTTAAACGCCTCCCCATCATCAGCCCGAGTCCAAGTCGATGTCAGTCCCGAGCGGACGGTGTCAGATACTACCTATCGCCGAGGTCTGGACTTGGCGAGATATTACGACGTGAAATGTTCCGATACAACTTTTGAACCAGGATAGTTAGAGAGATGATTTCTTCTATGTTGTACGTTGATTGTGGAATGAAATACGG
>NC_059508.1:31567688-31575188 GCF_914767665.1 Harmonia axyridis
TAGGCGCAGAACCTACCATCGACAGTTGATAAGGCAGACATTTGAAAGATGCGTCGCCGGTACGAGACCATGCGATCAGCTTAAAGTTATTCAGAGTCACCAAATTGTACGATGACGAGCGAACCCGCCACCTATTGGTTTTGATCTAATAAAAGCGCTCCTTCCGTTCCCGGTCGGAGCTCTATTTGCATGTATTAGCTCTAGAATTACCACAGTTATCCAAGTAAATGTGGGTACGATCTAAGGAACCATAACTGATTTAATGAGCCTTTCGCGGTTTCACCTTAATTTGGCTTGTACTGAGACATGCATGGCTTAATCTTTGAGACAAGCATATGACTACTGGCAGGATCAACCAGGGAACTGCGTGCTTATACGATCGGTCCACGAGATTGCCGGTATGGCCAAACCCGTTCGCCTCTCGTCATGTGGCACTAGCCATGTCGATTGACTTCGACTAGCGCCGCACATCAGTAAGTGCAAGTCCTCGACGAAACGACGTAACAGCCCCCAGTCAGCATGAGACTCAAGCTATATATACATCATCATCATCTCGGACAAAACACCGATCAAAAATGAGAAAGTTTCTAGAAACAATCCCTCGCCAAGGCGTCCATATATAATACGAACCCCCGGCTATCAACTAATTTCTTATACACATTCCATCTCGACCCTTCGCTATACATGTGAATATAACGACACGGTGATTCGAGATTCAACAATATTTGTCGCTCGGAACGAATTGAGTGGTTGCAAATTTTTTGTGAACATAACCCGCAACGGGCAGAGGATCACGATTTTAAGGTTGGTCGCTTAAAGGCCATTCGACTACAAAGAGACGAAGCGGACCGCGACCTCGCTGCATGAGGTTGACGAAAGCGACCCAAGATGCGAAAGCCGAAACCAACACACCTTGCCAGTACCCAAACGCCGAGGTCGGATTCGGGTCTACCACTTACCAACTGAATATCATCCTAAAAAGAACTCCAAACAGTCTAGGACAGGACCCATTCTCCACCCCTTCTATATATGTCAGGAGAACCCCGGATTCCCCTCCAGACACGATTTAGCAAACTTTTCCCGATCGATCCGACCCACCGAGGCCGTTTCGACCGTTCGCCGCGCCTACTAGAGCTGATTTCTTCGGACTCCGATCAGAAAATCCGCCGATGCATGTCGTTAACACCTAGTCCGCCTCGTCCGATCGATCGAGGCCGTTTCGACCGTTCGCCGCGCCTACTAGAGCTGATTTCTTCGGACTCCGATCAGAAAATCCGCCGATGCATGTCGTTAACACCTAGTCCGCCTCGTCCGATCGATCTAGGCCGTCTCGAACCACCCATCGCGCATCGAAAGTCGCATCTCTCGAACTCCGATCCGGAAATCGGCCGATGCATCACGTTAACTATTTCTTATATATCTAATATAATATACATGGAGACGGTAAGAATTCTTTTAATCGAAGATATACATATACTTCTCATCAATATCCAAAAGCTTATCGAAAAATAAATTATTCAACTTTTACGTGAAGAATCGTTCACCCAAACCTTATCCCCTATATATGTCAGGAGAACCCAAGGTTCCCCTCCAGACACGATTTAGCAAACTTTTCCCGATCGATCCGACCCACCGAGGCCGTCTCGACCGTCCGCTGCGCCTACTAGGGCCGATTTCTTCGGACTCCGATCAGAAAATATACCGATGCATGTCGTTAACACCTAGTCCGCCTCGTCCGATCTATCTAAACAGTCTCGACGCACCCAACACTCTTTCAAAGTCGGATTACTCGGACTCAATCTGAAAATGGACCGATGCATGACGTCAACACTTAGCCCGCCTCGTCTGATCTATCTAAGCCATCTCGACCCACCCAACACGCCTTCCAAGTCGGATCACTCGGACTTCGATCTGAAAATCTCCGGACTCATTTTTATGAATATCCCCAGTCAGTAAGAACGTTATTTCGCCAATATATACCAACAATAAACCATATTCCAATAGCTGAACCAAAAATATAATTCCCGATCCAAACGTTCTGCATCGCCCAACGCGACCACCTTCCCTATATATGTCAGGAGAGCACAGGGTTCCCCTCCAGACAACACTTACGCTCTATCCCCGACTCTCGGTCGATCGATAGGCCAGGTCAGCGGTGTCTGTTTCGGCCGAAGCTCGGACTTTGGTCAAAATGTTCCGATACAAAATTTGAACCAAGATAGATACAGATATGATTCCTTCTTAAATATACGTTGATTATCGAACAGAATATGGTAAATATTTTGCGATGACCGAGGATTTCATGAATTTTTTTTTTTTTTCGAAAAAATTTTCTATTATCGGAATTTCCTCAAATTTCATTTGGTTGCCTCCTAATGCTTATTAAAAATGATAACCAACAATCAGAATCATTATTTATCATTTATTTCAATTTTTATAATGAAAAACGTTCACGTCCTTTCGCGCCTCTCGATCGTCGTTTACGTGATGCATCGGTCAGCCCTAGTTTACGTGGTGCATCGGTAAGATCGAGTTCACGTTCTGCATCGGTCTGCCCGAGTTTACGTGGTGCATCGGTAAGATCGAGATTACGTGGTGCATCGGTAAGATCGAGTTCACGTTCTGCATCGGTCTGCCTGAGTTTACGTGGTGCATCGGTATGATCGAGTTTACGTTCTGCATCGGTGTGATCTAGTTTACGTTGTGCATCGGTAAGATCGAGATTACGTGAAGCATCGGTATGATCGAGTTTACGTTCTGCATCGGTCTGGACTCTGAGATATATTTTCGACGTGAAAATGTTCCGATACAACTTTTGAACCAGGATAGTTAGAGAGATGATTTTTTCTGGGATGTACGTTGATTGGGGAATGGATTGTGGAAAATAACTTGCCATGACCGAGGTGTTCTCGAATTTTTTTTTTTTTTCGAAAAATATTTTCTGATTTTGGATTTCACTCAAATTTGATTTCGTTGCCTTCTAATGTGTTCTAAAAGAGTAAATCAGTAATCAGAATCGAAAAATATTTTTCGGATTTTTTTTTTTTTGAAAAAAAATTTTCTGATTTTGGAATTTCCTCAAATTTGATTTGGTTGCCTTCTAATGTGTTTTTAAAGCGTAAATCAGTAATCAGAATCAATATTCATTGTCGACTTTAATTTTTATAAGGAAAAATGTTCACGTCCTTAAACGCCTCCCCATCATTAGCCCGAGTCCAAGTCGATGTCAGTCCCGAGCGGACGGTGTCAGATACTACCTATCGCCCCGGTCTGGACTTGGCGAGGTATTTCGACGTGAAATGTTCCGATACAACTTTTGAACCAGGATAGTTAGAGAGATGATTTCTTCTATGTTGTACGTTGATTGTGGAATGGATTGTGGGAAATAACTTGCCATGACCCAGGTGTTCTTGAATTTTTTTTTTTTTCGAAAAAAATTTTCTGATCTTGAAATTTCCTCAAATCTGATTGCGTTGCCTTCTAATGTGTACTAAAAGAGTAAATCAGTAATCAGAATCAATATTCATTGTCGACTTTAATTTTTATAAGGAAAAATGTTCACGTCCTTAAACGCCTCTCCATCGTTACCCCGACTCCAAGACGATGTTAGACCGGAGCGGACGGTGTCAAATGCGACCGATCTCCCCGGTCTGGACTTAGCGAGATATTCCGACGTGAAATGTTCCGATACAAAAATTTAACTGTGATAGTTAGAGAGATGGTTCCTTTTGTGATGTACGTTGATTGTGTAATAGAATATGGAAATAAACTTGAGATGACCGAGGTCTTCTGGGATTTTTTTTTTTTTTCGAAAAATATTTTTCGATTTCGGAAATCCCTCAAATTTCATTGAGATATGTCCTAATGTGTTCTTAAAACTTAAATCAACAATCAGAATTAATATCCAAAAGTTATTTCATTTTTTATAAGGAAAAACGTTCACGTCCTTTCCGCTCCCAAAAAGTGAGATATCATAGAAAATATCGCTATATTTGTTGTTTACGGCCATACCACGCTGAAATTGCCAGTTCTCGTCAGAACACTGAAGCCAAGCAGCGTCGGGCGCGGTTAGTACTTGGATGGGTGACCGCTTGGGAACACCGCGTGCTGTAAGCTTTTTTTTTACGTTCTGCATCGGTCTGCCGAGATAACGTGGTGCATCGGTATGATCGAGTTTACGTTCTGCATCGGTAAGATCGAGATTACGTGATGCATCGGTAAGATTGAGATTACGTGGTGCATCGGTAAGATCGAGTTTACGTGGTGCATCGGTAAGATCCAATTCACGTTCTGCATCGGTAAGATCCAGTTCACGTGGTGCATCGGTAAGATCGAGATTACGTGGTGCATCGGTAAGATCGAGTTTACGTGGTGCATCGGTAAGATCCAATTCACGTTCTGCATCGGTAAGATCCAGTTCACGTGGTGCATCGGTAAGATTGAGATTACGTGGTGCATCGGTAAGATCGAGTTTACGTGGTGCATCGGTAAGATCCAATTCACGTTCTGCATCGGTAAGATCCAGTTCACGTGGTGCATCGGTAAGATCGAGATTACGTGGTGCATCGGTAAGATCGAGTTTACGTGGTGCATCGGTAAGATCCAATTCACGTTCTGCATCGGTAAGATCCAGTTCACGTGGTGCATCGGTAAGATCGAGATTACGTGGTGCATCGGTAAGATCGAGTTTACGTGGTGCATCGGTAAGATCCAATTCACGTTCTGCATCGGTAAGATCCAGTTCACGTGGTGCATCGGTAAGATTGAGATTACGTGGTGCATCGGTAAGATCCAGTTCACGTGGTGCATCGGTAAGATGGAGATTACGTGGTGCATCGGTAAGATCGAGATTACGTGGTGCATCGGTAAGATCTACTTTACGTTCTGCATCGGTCTGCCCTTGTTTACGTGGTGCATCGGTAAGATCGAGATTACGTGAAGCATCGGTATGATCGAGTTTACGTTCTGCATCGGTCTGCCCGATATTACGTGGTGCATCGGTCTGCCCTAGTTTACGTGGTGCATCGGTTTGGACTTAGAGATATATTTTCGACGTGAAAATGTTCCGATACAACTTTTGAACCAGGATAGTTAGAGAGATGATTTTTTCTGGGATGTACGTGGATCGGGGAATGGATTGTGGGAAATAACTTGCCATGACCGAGGTGTCCTCGAATTTTTTTTTTTTTCGAAAAAAATTTTCTGATTGTGGAATTTTCTCAAATTTGATTTGGTTGCCTCCTAATGTGTTCTAAAAGAGTAAATCAGTAATCGGAATCGAAAAATATTTTTCGGATTTTTTTTTTTTTCGAAAAAAATTTTCTGATCGTGGAATTTCCTCAAATTCGATTTGGTTGCCTTCTAATGTGTTTTTAAAGCGTAAATCAGTAATCAGAATCAATATTCATTGTCGACTTTAATTTTTATAAGGAAAAATGTTCACGTCCTTAAACGCCTCCCCATCATCAGCCCGAGTCCAAGTCGATGTCAGTCCCGAGCGGACGGTGTCAGATACTACCTATCGCCGAGGTCTGGACTTGGCGAGATATTACGACGTGAAATGTTCCGATACAACTTTTGAACCAGGATAGTTAGAGAGATGATTTCTTCTATGTTGTACGTTGATTGTGGAATGAAATACGGAAAATAACTCGCCATGACCGAGGTGATTACGATTTTTTTTTTTTTTCGAAAAAAATTTTCTGATCGTGGAATTTTCTCAAATTTGATTTGGTTGCCTCCTTATATGTTCTAGTAGCGATAATCAACAATCAGAATCAAAATCCATGGTCGGGTTTGATTTTTATAAGGAAAAATGTTCACGTCCTTTTTTACAACCCCGACTCATTGACGATGTTAGAACCGAGCCGGCGGTGTCAGATACGACCGATCGCCCCGGTCCCGATCGTCATTTACGTTGTGCATCGGTCTGCCCGAGATTACGTGGTGCATCGGTCTGGACTTAGAGATATATTTTCGACGTGAAAATGTTCCGATACAACTTTTGAACTAGGATAGTTAGAGAGATGATTTTTTCTGGGATGTACGTTGATTGGGGAATGGATTGTGGGAAATAACTTGCCATGACCGAGGTGTTCTCGAATTTTTTTTTTTTTTTCGAAAAAAATTTTCTGATTGTGGAATTTTCTCAAATTTGATTTGGTTGCCTCCTAATGTGTTCTAATAGCGATAATCAACAATCAGAATCAAAATCCATGGTCGGGTTTGATTTTTATAAGGAATAATGTTCACGTCCTTTTTCGCCTATGTTCTTTTTCGACGTGAAAAGTTCCGATACAACTTTTGAACCAGGATAGTTAGAGAGATGATTTTTTCTGGGATGTATGTTGATTGACGTACGAAACTTGGAAAAAAAATAGAAAAGACCGAGGTACTCTAGAAAAAAAATTTATTGAAAATATTTTTTTGATTTCGGAATTAATTCGAAATTCATTCAGATGTCTTCTATCAATATCGCGAAAGAAAAATCAATAATCAGAATCGATATTCATCTAAGATTATTTCCTTTTGGATTGTGTTAACATTCGGTACGATCTTGTCTACGTGATGCATCGGTTTGTTTCTCGGCTCTTGTGAGCAAGTTGGACACTCGAGACGGCCTCCATCGATCGGATTAGGCGGGCTTTAATGTTAACGTGCTGCATCGGTGTGATCTTGTTTACGTCATGCATCGGTATAGCTTTAAATCGCGCCGTAAAGTCGTTCACGTCATGCATCGGTATCTTAAATCGCGCCGAAAAGTCGTTCACGTCATGCATCGGTATCTTAAATCGCGCCGTAAAGTCGTTCACGTCATGCATCGGTATCTTAAATCGAGCCGAAAAGTCGTTCACGTCATGCATCGGTGGCACAAAAAAAAGACGCCGATGCATGACGTGAGCCGACTTTTCGGCGCGATTTAAGATACCGATGCATGACGTGAACGACTTTACGGCGCGATTTAAGATACCGATGCATGACGTGAACCGACTTTTCGGCATGAAGTCAGCTAAAATTATCGTGTGCATCTTGGGTCGGTCCACGTACCGTAGATCAGAGAGGGACGACGTACATACATCGGATACATTTGTATCCAACAAGTTACGATCGTCGTCTGATCCAGCGGTAATCGGACCTACTCTCGTGAATTTATTTTGCCCCTTGAATAATTTTGTACCGATGCACGACGTGAAGTCGACTTTTCGGCATGGTTTAAGCTAAAATTATCGTGTGCATCTTGGGTAGGCCCACTTACTACAGATCAGAGAGGGACGACGTACATACATCGGATACATTCGTATCCAACAAGTTACAATCGTCGTCTGATCCAGCGGTAATCGGACCTACTCTCGTGAATTTATTTTGCCCCTTGAATAACTTTGTACCGATGCACGACGTGAAGTCGACTTTCCGGCATGGTTTAAGCTAAAATTATCGTGTGCATCTTTCATTTTACTCATCACATAGTCTGATGCATTTGATGACATTTACCCTTGTGAG
>NC_059508.1:31585188-31595188 GCF_914767665.1 Harmonia axyridis
TAAGCCATCTCGACCCACCCAACACGCCTTCCAAGTCGGATCACTCGGACTTCGATCTGAAAATCTCCGGACTCATTTTTATGAATATCCCCAGTCAGTAAGAACGTTATTTCGCCAATATATACCAACAATAAACCATATTCCAATAGCTGAACCAAAAATATAATTCCCGATCCAAACGTTCTGCATCGCCCAACGCGACCACCTTCCCTATATATGTCAGGAGAGCACAGGGTTCCCCTCCAGACAACACTTACGCTCTATCCCCGACTCTCGGTCGATCGATAGGCCAGGTCAGCGGTGTCTGTTTCGGCCGAAGCTCGGACTTTGGTCAAAATGTTCCGATACAAAATTTGAACCAAGATAGATACAGATATGATTCCTTCTTAAATATACGTTGATTATCGAACAGAATATGGTAAATATTTTGCGATGACCGAGGATTTCATGAATTTTTTTTTTTTTTCGAAAAAATTTTCTATTATCGGAATTTCCTCAAATTTCATTTGGTTGCCTCCTAATGCTTATTAAAAATGATAACCAACAATCAGAATCATTATTTATCATTTATTTCAATTTTTATAATGAAAAACGTTCACGTCCTTTCGCGCCTCTCGATCGTCGTTTACGTGATGCATCGGTCAGCCCTAGTTTACGTGGTGCATCGGTAAGATCGAGTTCACGTTCTGCATCGGTCTGCCCGAGTTTACGTGGTGCATCGGTAAGATCGAGATTACGTGGTGCATCGGTAAGATCGAGTTCACGTTCTGCATCGGTCTGCCTGAGTTTACGTGGTGCATCGGTATGATCGAGTTTACGTTCTGCATCGGTGTGATCTAGTTTACGTTGTGCATCGGTAAGATCGAGATTACGTGAAGCATCGGTATGATCGAGTTTACGTTCTGCATCGGTCTGGACTCTGAGATATATTTTCGACGTGAAAATGTTCCGATACAACTTTTGAACCAGGATAGTTAGAGAGATGATTTTTTCTGGGATGTACGTTGATTGGGGAATGGATTGTGGAAAATAACTTGCCATGACCGAGGTGTTCTCGAATTTTTTTTTTTTTTCGAAAAATATTTTCTGATTTTGGATTTCACTCAAATTTGATTTCGTTGCCTTCTAATGTGTTCTAAAAGAGTAAATCAGTAATCAGAATCGAAAAATATTTTTCGGATTTTTTTTTTTTTGAAAAAAAATTTTCTGATTTTGGAATTTCCTCAAATTTGATTTGGTTGCCTTCTAATGTGTTTTTAAAGCGTAAATCAGTAATCAGAATCAATATTCATTGTCGACTTTAATTTTTATAAGGAAAAATGTTCACGTCCTTAAACGCCTCCCCATCATTAGCCCGAGTCCAAGTCGATGTCAGTCCCGAGCGGACGGTGTCAGATACTACCTATCGCCCCGGTCTGGACTTGGCGAGGTATTTCGACGTGAAATGTTCCGATACAACTTTTGAACCAGGATAGTTAGAGAGATGATTTCTTCTATGTTGTACGTTGATTGTGGAATGGATTGTGGGAAATAACTTGCCATGACCCAGGTGTTCTTGAATTTTTTTTTTTTTCGAAAAAAATTTTCTGATCTTGAAATTTCCTCAAATCTGATTGCGTTGCCTTCTAATGTGTACTAAAAGAGTAAATCAGTAATCAGAATCAATATTCATTGTCGACTTTAATTTTTATAAGGAAAAATGTTCACGTCCTTAAACGCCTCTCCATCGTTACCCCGACTCCAAGACGATGTTAGACCGGAGCGGACGGTGTCAAATGCGACCGATCTCCCCGGTCTGGACTTAGCGAGATATTCCGACGTGAAATGTTCCGATACAAAAATTTAACTGTGATAGTTAGAGAGATGGTTCCTTTTGTGATGTACGTTGATTGTGTAATAGAATATGGAAATAAACTTGAGATGACCGAGGTCTTCTGGGATTTTTTTTTTTTTTCGAAAAATATTTTTCGATTTCGGAAATCCCTCAAATTTCATTGAGATATGTCCTAATGTGTTCTTAAAACTTAAATCAACAATCAGAATTAATATCCAAAAGTTATTTCATTTTTTATAAGGAAAAACGTTCACGTCCTTTCCGCTCCCAAAAAGTGAGATATCATAGAAAATATCGCTATATTTGTTGTTTACGGCCATACCACGCTGAAATTGCCAGTTCTCGTCAGAACACTGAAGCCAAGCAGCGTCGGGCGCGGTTAGTACTTGGATGGGTGACCGCTTGGGAACACCGCGTGCTGTAAGCTTTTTTTTTACGTTCTGCATCGGTCTGCCGAGATAACGTGGTGCATCGGTATGATCGAGTTTACGTTCTGCATCGGTAAGATCGAGATTACGTGATGCATCGGTAAGATTGAGATTACGTGGTGCATCGGTAAGATCGAGTTTACGTGGTGCATCGGTAAGATCCAATTCACGTTCTGCATCGGTAAGATCCAGTTCACGTGGTGCATCGGTAAGATCGAGATTACGTGGTGCATCGGTAAGATCGAGTTTACGTGGTGCATCGGTAAGATCCAATTCACGTTCTGCATCGGTAAGATCCAGTTCACGTGGTGCATCGGTAAGATTGAGATTACGTGGTGCATCGGTAAGATCGAGTTTACGTGGTGCATCGGTAAGATCCAATTCACGTTCTGCATCGGTAAGATCCAGTTCACGTGGTGCATCGGTAAGATCGAGATTACGTGGTGCATCGGTAAGATCGAGTTTACGTGGTGCATCGGTAAGATCCAATTCACGTTCTGCATCGGTAAGATCCAGTTCACGTGGTGCATCGGTAAGATCGAGATTACGTGGTGCATCGGTAAGATCGAGTTTACGTGGTGCATCGGTAAGATCCAATTCACGTTCTGCATCGGTAAGATCCAGTTCACGTGGTGCATCGGTAAGATTGAGATTACGTGGTGCATCGGTAAGATCCAGTTCACGTGGTGCATCGGTAAGATGGAGATTACGTGGTGCATCGGTAAGATCGAGATTACGTGGTGCATCGGTAAGATCTACTTTACGTTCTGCATCGGTCTGCCCTTGTTTACGTGGTGCATCGGTAAGATCGAGATTACGTGAAGCATCGGTATGATCGAGTTTACGTTCTGCATCGGTCTGCCCGATATTACGTGGTGCATCGGTCTGCCCTAGTTTACGTGGTGCATCGGTTTGGACTTAGAGATATATTTTCGACGTGAAAATGTTCCGATACAACTTTTGAACCAGGATAGTTAGAGAGATGATTTTTTCTGGGATGTACGTGGATCGGGGAATGGATTGTGGGAAATAACTTGCCATGACCGAGGTGTCCTCGAATTTTTTTTTTTTTCGAAAAAAATTTTCTGATTGTGGAATTTTCTCAAATTTGATTTGGTTGCCTCCTAATGTGTTCTAAAAGAGTAAATCAGTAATCGGAATCGAAAAATATTTTTCGGATTTTTTTTTTTTTCGAAAAAAATTTTCTGATCGTGGAATTTCCTCAAATTCGATTTGGTTGCCTTCTAATGTGTTTTTAAAGCGTAAATCAGTAATCAGAATCAATATTCATTGTCGACTTTAATTTTTATAAGGAAAAATGTTCACGTCCTTAAACGCCTCCCCATCATCAGCCCGAGTCCAAGTCGATGTCAGTCCCGAGCGGACGGTGTCAGATACTACCTATCGCCGAGGTCTGGACTTGGCGAGATATTACGACGTGAAATGTTCCGATACAACTTTTGAACCAGGATAGTTAGAGAGATGATTTCTTCTATGTTGTACGTTGATTGTGGAATGAAATACGGAAAATAACTCGCCATGACCGAGGTGATTACGATTTTTTTTTTTTTTCGAAAAAAATTTTCTGATCGTGGAATTTTCTCAAATTTGATTTGGTTGCCTCCTTATATGTTCTAGTAGCGATAATCAACAATCAGAATCAAAATCCATGGTCGGGTTTGATTTTTATAAGGAAAAATGTTCACGTCCTTTTTTACAACCCCGACTCATTGACGATGTTAGAACCGAGCCGGCGGTGTCAGATACGACCGATCGCCCCGGTCCCGATCGTCATTTACGTTGTGCATCGGTCTGCCCGAGATTACGTGGTGCATCGGTATGATCGAGTTTACGTGGTGCATCGGTATGATCCAATTCACGTTCTGCATCGGTAAGATCCAATTCACGTTCTGCATCGGTAAGATCCAGTTCACGTGGTGCATCGGTAAGATGGAGATTACGTGGTGCATCGGTAAGATCGAGATTACGTGGTGCATCGGTAAGATCTACTTTACGTTCTGCATCGGTCTGCCCTTGTTTACGTGGTGCATCGGTAAGATCGAGATTACGTGAAGCATCGGTATGATCGAGTTTACGTTCTGCATCGGTCTGCCCGATATTACGTGGTGCATCGGTCTGCCCTAGTTTACGTGGTGCATCGGTTTGGACTTAGAGATATATTTTCGACGTGAAAATGTTCCGATACAACTTTTGAACCAGGATAGTTAGAGAGATGATTTTTTCTGGGATGTACGTGGATCGGGGAATGGATTGTGGGAAATAACTTGCCATGACCGAGGTGTCCTCGAATTTTTTTTTTTTTCGAAAAAAATTTTCTGATTGTGGAATTTTCTCAAATTTGATTTGGTTGCCTCCTAATGTGTTCTAAAAGAGTAAATCAGTAATCGGAATCGAAAAATATTTTTCGGATTTTTTTTTTTTTCGAAAAAAATTTTCTGATCGTGGAATTTCCTCAAATTCGATTTGGTTGCCTTCTAATGTGTTTTTAAAGCGTAAATCAGTAATCAGAATCAATATTCATTGTCGACTTTAATTTTTATAAGGAAAAATGTTCACGTCCTTAAACGCCTCCCCATCATCAGCCCGAGTCCAAGTCGATGTCAGTCCCGAGCGGACGGTGTCAGATACTACCTATCGCCGAGGTCTGGACTTGGCGAGATATTACGACGTGAAATGTTCCGATACAACTTTTGAACCAGGATAGTTAGAGAGATGATTTCTTCTATGTTGTACGTTGATTGTGGAATGAAATACGTAAAATAACTCGCCATGACCGAGGTGATTACGATTTTTTTTTTTTTTTGAAAAAAATTTTCTGATCGTGGAATTTTCTCAAATTTGATTTGGTTGCCTCCTTATATGTTCTAGTAGCGATAATCAACAATCAGAATCAAAATCCATGGTCGGGTTTGATTTTTATAAGGAAAAATGTTCACGTCCTTTTTTACAACCCCGACTCATTGACGATGTTAGAACCGAGCCGGCGGTGTCAGATACGACCGATCGCCCCGGTCCCGATCGTCATTTACGTTGTGCATCGGTCTGCCCGAGATTACGTGGTGCATCGGTATGATCGAGTTTACGTGGTGCATCGGTAAGATCCAATTCACGTTCTGCATCGGTAAGATCCAATTCACGTTCTGCATCGGTAAGATCCAGTTCACGTGGTGCATCGGTAAGATGGAGATTACGTGGTGCATCGGTAAGATCGAGATTACGTGGTGCATCGGTAAGATCTACTTTACGTTCTGCATCGGTCTGCCCTTGTTTACGTGGTGCATCGGTAAGATCGAGATTACGTGAAGCATCGGTATGATCGAGTTTACGTTCTGCATCGGTCTGCCCGATATTACGTGGTGCATCGGTCTGCCCTAGTTTACGTGGTGCATCGGTTTGGACTTAGAGATATATTTTCGACGTGAAAATGTTCCGATACAACTTTTGAACCAGGATAGTTAGAGAGATGATTTTTTCTGGGATGTACGTGGATCGGGGAATGGATTGTGGGAAATAACTTGCCATGACCGAGGTGTCCTCGAATTTTTTTTTTTTTCGAAAAAAATTTTCTGATTGTGGAATTTTCTCAAATTTGATTTGGTTGCCTCCTAATGTGTTCTAACAGAGTAAATCAGTAATCGGAATCGAAAAATATTTTTCGGATTTTTTTTTTTTTCGAAAAAAATTTTCTGATCGTGGAATTTCCTCAAATTCGATTTGGTTGCCTTCTAATGTGTTTTTAAAGCGTAAATCAGTAATCAGAATCAATATTCATTGTCGACTTTAATTTTTATAAGGAAAAATGTTCACGTCCTTAAACGCCTCCCCATCATCAGCCCGAGTCCAAGTCGATGTCAGTCCCGAGCGGACGGTGTCAGATACTACCTATCGCCGAGGTCTGGACTTGGCGAGATATTACGACGTGAAATGTTCCGATACAACTTTTGAACCAGGATAGTTAGAGAGATGATTTCTTCTATGTTGTACGTTGATTGTGGAATGAAATACGGAAAATAACTCGCCATGACCGAGGTGATTACGATTTTTTTTTTTTTTCGAAAAAAATTTTCTGATCGTGGAATTTTCTCAAATTTGATTTGGTTGCCTCCTTATATGTTCTAGTAGCGATAATCAACAATCAGAATCAAAATCCATGGTCGGGTTTGATTTTTATAAGGAAAAATGTTCACGTCCTTTTTTACAACCCCGACTCATTGACGATGTTAGAACCGAGCCGGCGGTGTCAGATACGACCGATCGCCCCGGTCCCGATCGTCATTTACGTTGTGCATCGGTCTGCCCGAGATTACGTGGTGCATCGGTATGATCGAGTTTACGTGGTGCATCGGTAAGATCCAATTCACGTTCTGCATCGGTAAGATCCAATTCACGTTCTGCATCGGTAAGATCCAGTTCACGTGGTGCATCGGTAAGATGGAGATTACGTGGTGCATCGGTAAGATCGAGATTACGTGGTGCATCGGTAAGATCTACTTTACGTTCTGCATCGGTCTGCCCTTGTTTACGTGGTGCATCGGTAAGATCGAGATTACGTGAAGCATCGGTATGATCGAGTTTACGTTCTGCATCGGTCTGCCCGATATTACGTGGTGCATCGGTCTGCCCTAGTTTACGTGGTGCATCGGTTTGGACTTAGAGATATATTTTCGACGTGAAAATGTTCCGATACAACTTTTGAACCAGGATAGTTAGAGAGATGATTTTTTCTGGGATGTACGTGGATCGGGGAATGGATTGTGGGAAATAACTTGCCATGACCGAGGTGTCCTCGAATTTTTTTTTTTTTCGAAAAAAATTTTCTGATTGTGGAATTTTCTCAAATTTGATTTGGTTGCCTCCTAATGTGTTCTAAAAGAGTAAATCAGTAATCGGAATCGAAAAATATTTTTCGGATTTTTTTTTTTTTCGAAAAAAATTTTCTGATCGTGGAATTTCCTCAAATTCGATTTGGTTGCCTTCTAATGTGTTTTTAAAGCGTAAATCAGTAATCAGAATCAATATTCATTGTCGACTTTAATTTTTATAAGGAAAAATGTTCACGTCCTTAAACGCCTCCCCATCATCAGCCCGAGTCCAAGTCGATGTCAGTCCCGAGCGGACGGTGTCAGATACTACCTATCGCCGAGGTCTGGACTTGGCGAGATATTACGACGTGAAATGTTCCGATACAACTTTTGAACCAGGATAGTTAGAGAGATGATTTCTTCTATGTTGTACGTTGATTGTGGAATGAAATACGTAAAATAACTCGCCATGACCGAGGTGATTACGATTTTTTTTTTTTTTCGAAAAAAATTTTCTGATCGTGGAATTTTCTCAAATTTGATTTGGTTGCCTCCTTATATGTTCTAGTAGCGATAATCAACAATCAGAATCAAAATCCATGGTCGGGTTTGATTTTTATAAGGAAAAATGTTCACGTCCTTTTTTACAACCCCGACTCATTGACGATGTTAGAACCGAGCCGGCGGTGTCAGATACGACCGATCGCCCCGGTCCCGATCGTCATTTACGTTGTGCATCGGTCTGCCCGAGATTACGTGGTGCATCGGTATGATCGAGTTTACGTGGTGCATCGGTAAGATCCAATTCACGTTCTGCATCGGTAAGATCCAATTCACGTTCTGCATCGGTAAGATCCAGTTCACGTGGTGCATCGGTAAGATGGAGATTACGTGGTGCATCGGTAAGATCGAGATTACGTGGTGCATCGGTAAGATCTACTTTACGTTCTGCATCGGTCTGCCCTTGTTTACGTGGTGCATCGGTAAGATCGAGATTACGTGAAGCATCGGTATGATCGAGTTTACGTTCTGCATCGGTCTGCCCGATATTACGTGGTGCATCGGTCTGCCCTAGTTTACGTGGTGCATCGGTTTGGACTTAGAGATATATTTTCGACGTGAAAATGTTCCGATACAACTTTTGAACCAGGATAGTTAGAGAGATGATTTTTTCTGGGATGTACGTGGATCGGGGAATGGATTGTGGGAAATAACTTGCCATGACCGAGGTGTCCTCGAATTTTTTTTTTTTTCGAAAAAAATTTTCTGATTGTGGAATTTTCTCAAATTTGATTTGGTTGCCTCCTAATGTGTTCTAAAAGAGTAAATCAGTAATCGGAATCGAAAAATATTTTTCGGATTTTTTTTTTTTTCGAAAAAAATTTTCTGATCGTGGAATTTCCTCAAATTCGATTTGGTTGCCTTCTAATGTGTTTTTAAAGCGTAAATCAGTAATCAGAATCAATATTCATTGTCGACTTTAATTTTTATAAGGAAAAATGTTCACGTCCTTAAACGCCTCCCCATCATCAGCCCGAGTCCAAGTCGATGTCAGTCCCGAGCGGACGGTGTCAGATACTACCTATCGCCGAGGTCTGGACTTGGCGAGATATTACGACGTGAAATGTTCCGATACAACTTTTGAACCAGGATAGTTAGAGAGATGATTTCTTCTATGTTGTACGTTGATTGTGGAATGAAATACGGAAAATAACTCGCCATGACCGAGGTGATTACGATTTTTTTTTTTTTTCGAAAAAAATTTTCTGATCGTGGAATTTTCTCAAATTTGATTTGGTTGCCTCCTTATATGTTCTAGTAGCGATAATCAACAATCAGAATCAAAATCCATGGTCGGGTTTGATTTTTATAAGGAAAAATGTTCACGTCCTTTTTTACAACCCCGACTCATTGACGATGTTAGAACCGAGCCGGCGGTGTCAGATACGACCGATCGCCCCGGTCCCGATCGTCATTTACGTTGTGCATCGGTCTGCCCGAGATTACGTGGTGCATCGGTCTGGACTTAGAGATATATTTTCGACGTGAAAATGTTCCGATACAACTTTTGAACTAGGATAGTTAGAGAGATGATTTTTTCTGGGATGTACGTTGATTGGGGAATGGATTGTGGGAAATAACTTGCCATGACCGAGGTGTTCTCGAATTTTTTTTTTTTTTTCGAAAAAAATTTTCTGATTGTGGAATTTTCTCAAATTTGATTTGGTTGCCTCCTAATGTGTTCTAATAGCGATAATCAACAATCAGAATCAAAATCCATGGTCGGGTTTGATTTTTATAAGGAATAATGTTCACGTCCTTTTTCGCCTATGTTCTTTTTCGACGTGAAAAGTTCCGATACAACTTTTGAACCAGGATAGTTAGAGAGATGATTTTTTCTGGGATGTATGTTGATTGACGTACGAAACTTGGAAAAAAAATAGAAAAGACCGAGGTACTCTAGAAAAAAAATTTATTGAAAATATTTTTTTGATTTCGGAATTAATTCGAAATTCATTCAGATGTCTTCTATCAATATCGCGAAAGAAAAATCAATAATCAGAATCGATATTCATCTAAGATTATTTCCTTTTGGATTGTGTTAACATTCGGTACGATCTTGTCTACGTGATGCATCGGTTTGTTTCTCGGCTCTTGTGAGCAAGTTGGACACTCGAGACGGCCTCCATCGATCGGATTAGGCGGGCTTTAATGTTAACGTGCTGCATCGGTGTGATCTTGTTTACGTCATGCATCGGTATAGCTTTAAATCGCGCCGTAAAGTCGTTCACGTCATGCATCGGTATCTTAAATCGCGCCGAAAAGTCGTTCACGTCATGCATCGGTATCTTAAATCGCGCCGTAAAGTCGTTCACGTCATGCATCGGTATCTTAAATCGAGCCGAAAAGTCGTT
>NC_059508.1:31607688-31617688 GCF_914767665.1 Harmonia axyridis
CTCTAGAATTACCACAGTTATCCAAGTAAATGTGGGTACGATCTAAGGAACCATAACTGATTTAATGAGCCTTTCGCGGTTTCACCTTAATTTGGCTTGTACTGAGACATGCATGGCTTAATCTTTGAGACAAGCATATGACTACTGGCAGGATCAACCAGGGAACTGCGTGCTTATACGATCGGTCCACGAGATTGCCGGTATGGCCAAACCCGTTCGCCTCTCGTCATGTGGCACTAGCCATGTCGATTGACTTCGACTAGCGCCGCACATCAGTAAGTGCAAGTCCTCGACGAAACGACGTAACAGCCCCCAGTCAGCATGAGACTCAAGCTATATATACATCATCATCATCTCGGACAAAACACCGATCAAAAATGAGAAAGTTTCTAGAAACAATCCCTCGCCAAGGCGTCCATATATAATACGAACCCCCGGCTATCAACTAATTTCTTATACACATTCCATCTCGACCCTTCGCTATACATGTGAATATAACGACACGGTGATTCGAGATTCAACAATATTTGTCGCTCGGAACGAATTGAGTGGTTGCAAATTTTTTGTGAACATAACCCGCAACGGGCAGAGGATCACGATTTTAAGGTTGGTCGCTTAAAGGCCATTCGACTACAAAGAGACGAAGCGGACCGCGACCTCGCTGCATGAGGTTGACGAAAGCGACCCAAGATGCGAAAGCCGAAACCAACACACCTTGCCAGTACCCAAACGCCGAGGTCGGATTCGGGTCTACCACTTACCAACTGAATATCATCCTAAAAAGAACTCCAAACAGTCTAGGACAGGACCCATTCTCCACCCCTTCTATATATGTCAGGAGAACCCCGGATTCCCCTCCAGACACGATTTAGCAAACTTTTCCCGATCGATCCGACCCACCGAGGCCGTTTCGACCGTTCGCCGCGCCTACTAGAGCTGATTTCTTCGGACTCCGATCAGAAAATCCGCCGATGCATGTCGTTAACACCTAGTCCGCCTCGTCCGATCGATCGAGGCCGTTTCGACCGTTCGCCGCGCCTACTAGAGCTGATTTCTTCGGACTCCGATCAGAAAATCCGCCGATGCATGTCGTTAACACCTAGTCCGCCTCGTCCGATCGATCTAGGCCGTCTCGAACCACCCATCGCGCATCGAAAGTCGCATCTCTCGAACTCCGATCCGGAAATCGGCCGATGCATCACGTTAACTATTTCTTATATATCTAATATAATATACATGGAGACGGTAAGAATTCTTTTAATCGAAGATATACATATACTTCTCATCAATATCCAAAAGCTTATCGAAAAATAAATTACTCAACTTTTACGTGAAGAATCGTTCACCCAAACCTTATCCCCTATATATGTCAGGAGAACCCAAGGTTCCCCTCCAGACACGATTTAGCAAACTTTTCCCGATCGATCCGACCCACCGAGGCCGTCTCGACCGTCCGCTGCGCCTACTAGGGCCGATTTCTTCGGACTCCGATCAGAAAATATACCGATGCATGTCGTTAACACCTAGTCCGCCTCGTCCGATCTATCTAAACAGTCTCGACGCACCCAACACTCTTTCAAAGTCGGATTACTCGGACTCAATCTGAAAATGGACCGATGCATGACGTCAACACTTAGCCCGCCTCGTCTGATCTATCTAAGCCATCTCGACCCACCCAACACGCCTTCCAAGTCGGATCACTCGGACTTCGATCTGAAAATCTCCGGACTCATTTTTATGAATATCCCCAGTCAGTAAGAACGTTATTTCGCCAATATATACCAACAATAAACCATATTCCAATAGCTGAACCAAAAATATAATTCCCGATCCAAACGTTCTGCATCGCCCAACGCGACCACCTTCCCTATATATGTCAGGAGAGCACAGGGTTCCCCTCCAGACAACACTTACGCTCTATCCCCGACTCTCGGTCGATCGATAGGCCAGGTCAGCGGTGTCTGTTTCGGCCGAAGCTCGGACTTTGGTCAAAATGTTCCGATACAAAATTTGAACCAAGATAGATACAGATATGATTCCTTCTTAAATATACGTTGATTATCGAACAGAATATGGTAAATATTTTGCGATGACCGAGGATTTCATGAATTTTTTTTTTTTTTCGAAAAAATTTTCTATTATCGGAATTTCCTCAAATTTCATTTGGTTGCCTCCTAATGCTTATTAAAAATGATAACCAACAATCAGAATCATTATTTATCATTTATTTCAATTTTTATAATGAAAAACGTTCACGTCCTTTCGCGCCTCTCGATCGTCGTTTACGTGATGCATCGGTCAGCCCTAGTTTACGTGGTGCATCGGTAAGATCGAGTTCACGTTCTGCATCGGTCTGCCCGAGTTTACGTGGTGCATCGGTAAGATCGAGATTACGTGGTGCATCGGTAAGATCGAGTTCACGTTCTGCATCGGTCTGCCTGAGTTTACGTGGTGCATCGGTATGATCGAGTTTACGTTCTGCATCGGTGTGATCTAGTTTACGTTGTGCATCGGTAAGATCGAGATTACGTGAAGCATCGGTATGATCGAGTTTACGTTCTGCATCGGTCTGGACTCTGAGATATATTTTCGACGTGAAAATGTTCCGATACAACTTTTGAACCAGGATAGTTAGAGAGATGATTTTTTCTGGGATGTACGTTGATTGGGGAATGGATTGTGGAAAATAACTTGCCATGACCGAGGTGTTCTCGAATTTTTTTTTTTTTTCGAAAAATATTTTCTGATTTTGGATTTCACTCAAATTTGATTTCGTTGCCTTCTAATGTGTTCTAAAAGAGTAAATCAGTAATCAGAATCGAAAAATATTTTTCGGATTTTTTTTTTTTTGAAAAAAAATTTTCTGATTTTGGAATTTCCTCAAATTTGATTTGGTTGCCTTCTAATGTGTTTTTAAAGCGTAAATCAGTAATCAGAATCAATATTCATTGTCGACTTTAATTTTTATAAGGAAAAATGTTCACGTCCTTAAACGCCTCCCCATCATTAGCCCGAGTCCAAGTCGATGTCAGTCCCGAGCGGACGGTGTCAGATACTACCTATCGCCCCGGTCTGGACTTGGCGAGGTATTTCGACGTGAAATGTTCCGATACAACTTTTGAACCAGGATAGTTAGAGAGATGATTTCTTCTATGTTGTACGTTGATTGTGGAATGGATTGTGGGAAATAACTTGCCATGACCCAGGTGTTCTTGAATTTTTTTTTTTTTCGAAAAAAATTTTCTGATCTTGAAATTTCCTCAAATCTGATTGCGTTGCCTTCTAATGTGTACTAAAAGAGTAAATCAGTAATCAGAATCAATATTCATTGTCGACTTTAATTTTTATAAGGAAAAATGTTCACGTCCTTAAACGCCTCTCCATCGTTACCCCGACTCCAAGACGATGTTAGACCGGAGCGGACGGTGTCAAATGCGACCGATCTCCCCGGTCTGGACTTAGCGAGATATTCCGACGTGAAATGTTCCGATACAAAAATTTAACTGTGATAGTTAGAGAGATGGTTCCTTTTGTGATGTACGTTGATTGTGTAATAGAATATGGAAATAAACTTGAGATGACCGAGGTCTTCTGGGATTTTTTTTTTTTTTCGAAAAATATTTTTCGATTTCGGAAATCCCTCAAATTTCATTGAGATATGTCCTAATGTGTTCTTAAAACTTAAATCAACAATCAGAATTAATATCCAAAAGTTATTTCATTTTTTATAAGGAAAAACGTTCACGTCCTTTCCGCTCCCAAAAAGTGAGATATCATAGAAAATATCGCTATATTTGTTGTTTACGGCCATACCACGCTGAAATTGCCAGTTCTCGTCAGAACACTGAAGCCAAGCAGCGTCGGGCGCGGTTAGTACTTGGATGGGTGACCGCTTGGGAACACCGCGTGCTGTAAGCTTTTTTTTTACGTTCTGCATCGGTCTGCCGAGATAACGTGGTGCATCGGTATGATCGAGTTTACGTTCTGCATCGGTAAGATCGAGATTACGTGAAGCATCGGTATGATCGAGTTTACGTTCTGCATCGGTCTGCCCGATATTACGTGGTGCATCGGTCTGCCCTAGTTTACGTGGTGCATCGGTTTGGACTTAGAGATATATTTTCGACGTGAAAATGTTCCGATACAACTTTTGAACCAGGATAGTTAGAGAGATGATTTTTTCTGGGATGTACGTGGATCGGGGAATGGATTGTGGGAAATAACTTGCCATGACCGAGGTGTCCTCGAATTTTTTTTTTTTTCGAAAAAAATTTTCTGATTGTGGAATTTTCTCAAATTTGATTTGGTTGCCTCCTAATGTGTTCTAAAAGAGTAAATCAGTAATCGGAATCGAAAAATATTTTTCGGATTTTTTTTTTTTTCGAAAAAAATTTTCTGATCGTGGAATTTCCTCAAATTCGATTTGGTTGCCTTCTAATGTGTTTTTAAAGCGTAAATCAGTAATCAGAATCAATATTCATTGTCGACTTTAATTTTTATAAGGAAAAATGTTCACGTCCTTAAACGCCTCCCCATCATCAGCCCGAGTCCAAGTCGATGTCAGTCCCGAGCGGACGGTGTCAGATACTACCTATCGCCGAGGTCTGGACTTGGCGAGATATTACGACGTGAAATGTTCCGATACAACTTTTGAACCAGGATAGTTAGAGAGATGATTTCTTCTATGTTGTACGTTGATTGTGGAATGAAATACGGAAAATAACTCGCCATGACCGAGGTGATTACGATTTTTTTTTTTTTTCGAAAAAAATTTTCTGATCGTGGAATTTTCTCAAATTTGATTTGGTTGCCTCCTTATATGTTCTAGTAGCGATAATCAACAATCAGAATCAAAATCCATGGTCGGGTTTGATTTTTATAAGGAAAAATGTTCACGTCCTTTTTTACAACCCCGACTCATTGACGATGTTAGAACCGAGCCGGCGGTGTCAGATACGACCGATCGCCCCGGTCCCGATCGTCATTTACGTTGTGCATCGGTCTGCCCGAGATTACGTGGTGCATCGGTATGATCGAGTTTACGTGGTGCATCGGTAAGATCCAATTCACGTTCTGCATCGGTAAGATCCAATTCACGTTCTGCATCGGTAAGATCCAGTTCACGTGGTGCATCGGTAAGATGGAGATTACGTGGTGCATCGGTAAGATCGAGATTACGTGGTGCATCGGTAAGATCTACTTTACGTTCTGCATCGGTCTGCCCTTGTTTACGTGGTGCATCGGTAAGATCGAGATTACGTGAAGCATCGGTATGATCGAGTTTACGTTCTGCATCGGTCTGCCCGATATTACGTGGTGCATCGGTCTGCCCTAGTTTACGTGGTGCATCGGTTTGGACTTAGAGATATATTTTCGACGTGAAAATGTTCCGATACAACTTTTGAACCAGGATAGTTAGAGAGATGATTTTTTCTGGGATGTACGTGGATCGGGGAATGGATTGTGGGAAATAACTTGCCATGACCGAGGTGTCCTCGAATTTTTTTTTTTTTCGAAAAAAATTTTCTGATTGTGGAATTTTCTCAAATTTGATTTGGTTGCCTCCTAATGTGTTCTAAAAGAGTAAATCAGTAATCGGAATCGAAAAATATTTTTCGGATTTTTTTTTTTTTCGAAAAAAATTTTCTGATCGTGGAATTTCCTCAAATTCGATTTGGTTGCCTTCTAATGTGTTTTTAAAGCGTAAATCAGTAATCAGAATCAATATTCATTGTCGACTTTAATTTTTATAAGGAAAAATGTTCACGTCCTTAAACGCCTCCCCATCATCAGCCCGAGTCCAAGTCGATGTCAGTCCCGAGCGGACGGTGTCAGATACTACCTATCGCCGAGGTCTGGACTTGGCGAGATATTACGACGTGAAATGTTCCGATACAACTTTTGAACCAGGATAGTTAGAGAGATGATTTCTTCTATGTTGTACGTTGATTGTGGAATGAAATACGTAAAATAACTCGCCATGACCGAGGTGATTACGATTTTTTTTTTTTTTCGAAAAAAATTTTCTGATCGTGGAATTTTCTCAAATTTGATTTGGTTGCCTCCTTATATGTTCTAGTAGCGATAATCAACAATCAGAATCAAAATCCATGGTCGGGTTTGATTTTTATAAGGAAAAATGTTCACGTCCTTTTTTACAACCCCGACTCATTGACGATGTTAGAACCGAGCCGGCGGTGTCAGATACGACCGATCGCCCCGGTCCCGATCGTCATTTACGTTGTGCATCGGTCTGCCCGAGATTACGTGGTGCATCGGTATGATCGAGTTTACGTGGTGCATCGGTAAGATCCAATTCACGTTCTGCATCGGTAAGATCCAATTCACGTTCTGCATCGGTAAGATCCAGTTCACGTGGTGCATCGGTAAGATGGAGATTACGTGGTGCATCGGTAAGATCGAGATTACGTGGTGCATCGGTAAGATCTACTTTACGTTCTGCATCGGTCTGCCCTTGTTTACGTGGTGCATCGGTAAGATCGAGATTACGTGAAGCATCGGTATGATCGAGTTTACGTTCTGCATCGGTCTGCCCGATATTACGTGGTGCATCGGTCTGCCCTAGTTTACGTGGTGCATCGGTTTGGACTTAGAGATATATTTTCGACGTGAAAATGTTCCGATACAACTTTTGAACCAGGATAGTTAGAGAGATGATTTTTTCTGGGATGTACGTGGATCGGGGAATGGATTGTGGGAAATAACTTGCCATGACCGAGGTGTCCTCGAATTTTTTTTTTTTTCGAAAAAAATTTTCTGATTGTGGAATTTTCTCAAATTTGATTTGGTTGCCTCCTAATGTGTTCTAACAGAGTAAATCAGTAATCGGAATCGAAAAATATTTTTCGGATTTTTTTTTTTTTCGAAAAAAATTTTCTGATCGTGGAATTTCCTCAAATTCGATTTGGTTGCCTTCTAATGTGTTTTTAAAGCGTAAATCAGTAATCAGAATCAATATTCATTGTCGACTTTAATTTTTATAAGGAAAAATGTTCACGTCCTTAAACGCCTCCCCATCATCAGCCCGAGTCCAAGTCGATGTCAGTCCCGAGCGGACGGTGTCAGATACTACCTATCGCCGAGGTCTGGACTTGGCGAGATATTACGACGTGAAATGTTCCGATACAACTTTTGAACCAGGATAGTTAGAGAGATGATTTCTTCTATGTTGTACGTTGATTGTGGAATGAAATACGGAAAATAACTCGCCATGACCGAGGTGATTACGATTTTTTTTTTTTTTCGAAAAAAATTTTCTGATCGTGGAATTTTCTCAAATTTGATTTGGTTGCCTCCTTATATGTTCTAGTAGCGATAATCAACAATCAGAATCAAAATCCATGGTCGGGTTTGATTTTTATAAGGAAAAATGTTCACGTCCTTTTTTACAACCCCGACTCATTGACGATGTTAGAACCGAGCCGGCGGTGTCAGATACGACCGATCGCCCCGGTCCCGATCGTCATTTACGTTGTGCATCGGTCTGCCCGAGATTACGTGGTGCATCGGTATGATCGAGTTTACGTGGTGCATCGGTAAGATCCAATTCACGTTCTGCATCGGTAAGATCCAATTCACGTTCTGCATCGGTAAGATCCAGTTCACGTGGTGCATCGGTAAGATGGAGATTACGTGGTGCATCGGTAAGATCGAGATTACGTGGTGCATCGGTAAGATCTACTTTACGTTCTGCATCGGTCTGCCCTTGTTTACGTGGTGCATCGGTAAGATCGAGATTACGTGAAGCATCGGTATGATCGAGTTTACGTTCTGCATCGGTCTGCCCGATATTACGTGGTGCATCGGTCTGCCCTAGTTTACGTGGTGCATCGGTTTGGACTTAGAGATATATTTTCGACGTGAAAATGTTCCGATACAACTTTTGAACCAGGATAGTTAGAGAGATGATTTTTTCTGGGATGTACGTGGATCGGGGAATGGATTGTGGGAAATAACTTGCCATGACCGAGGTGTCCTCGAATTTTTTTTTTTTTCGAAAAAAATTTTCTGATTGTGGAATTTTCTCAAATTTGATTTGGTTGCCTCCTAATGTGTTCTAAAAGAGTAAATCAGTAATCGGAATCGAAAAATATTTTTCGGATTTTTTTTTTTTTCGAAAAAAATTTTCTGATCGTGGAATTTCCTCAAATTCGATTTGGTTGCCTTCTAATGTGTTTTTAAAGCGTAAATCAGTAATCAGAATCAATATTCATTGTCGACTTTAATTTTTATAAGGAAAAATGTTCACGTCCTTAAACGCCTCCCCATCATCAGCCCGAGTCCAAGTCGATGTCAGTCCCGAGCGGACGGTGTCAGATACTACCTATCGCCGAGGTCTGGACTTGGCGAGATATTACGACGTGAAATGTTCCGATACAACTTTTGAACCAGGATAGTTAGAGAGATGATTTCTTCTATGTTGTACGTTGATTGTGGAATGAAATACGGAAAATAACTCGCCATGACCGAGGTGATTACGATTTTTTTTTTTTTTCGAAAAAAATTTTCTGATCGTGGAATTTTCTCAAATTTGATTTGGTTGCCTCCTTATATGTTCTAGTAGCGATAATCAACAATCAGAATCAAAATCCATGGTCGGGTTTGATTTTTATAAGGAAAAATGTTCACGTCCTTTTTTACAACCCCGACTCATTGACGATGTTAGAACCGAGCCGGCGGTGTCAGATACGACCGATCGCCCCGGTCCCGATCGTCATTTACGTTGTGCATCGGTCTGCCCGAGATTACGTGGTGCATCGGTCTGGACTTAGAGATATATTTTCGACGTGAAAATGTTCCGATACAACTTTTGAACTAGGATAGTTAGAGAGATGATTTTTTCTGGGATGTACGTTGATTGGGGAATGGATTGTGGGAAATAACTTGCCATGACCGAGGTGTTCTCGAATTTTTTTTTTTTTTTCGAAAAAAATTTTCTGATTGTGGAATTTTCTCAAATTTGATTTGGTTGCCTCCTAATGTGTTCTAATAGCGATAATCAACAATCAGAATCAAAATCCATGGTCGGGTTTGATTTTTATAAGGAATAATGTTCACGTCCTTTTTCGCCTATGTTCTTTTTCGACGTGAAAAGTTCCGATACAACTTTTGAACCAGGATAGTTAGAGAGATGATTTTTTCTGGGATGTATGTTGATTGACGTACGAAACTTGGAAAAAAAATAGAAAAGACCGAGGTACTCTAGAAAAAAAATTTATTGAAAATATTTTTTTGATTTCGGAATTAATTCGAAATTCATTCAGATGTCTTCTATCAATATCGCGAAAGAAAAATCAATAATCAGAATCGATATTCATCTAAGATTATTTCCTTTTGGATTGTGTTAACATTCGGTACGATCTTGTCTACGTGATGCATCGGTTTGTTTCTCGGCTCTTGTGAGCAAGTTGGACACTCGAGACGGCCTCCATCGATCGGATTAGGCGGGCTTTAATGTTAACGTGCTGCATCGGTGTGATCTTGTTTACGTCATGCATCGGTATAGCTTTAAATCGCGCCGTAAAGTCGTTCACGTCATGCATCGGTATCTTAAATCGCGCCGAAAAGTCGTTCACGTCATGCATCGGTATCTTAAATCGCGCCGTAAAGTCGTTCACGTCATGCATCGGTATCTTAAATCGAGCCGAAAAGTCGTTCACGTCATGCATCGGTGGCACAAAAAAAAGACGCCGATGCATGACGTGAGCCGACTTTTCGGCGCGATTTAAGATACCGATGCATGACGTGAACGACTTTACGGCGCGATTTAAGATACCGATGCATGACGTGAACCGACTTTTCGGCATGAAGTCAGCTAAAATTATCGTGTGCATCTTGGGTCGGTCCACGTACCGTAGATCAGAGAGGGACGACGTACATACATCGGATACATTTGTATCCAACAAGTTACGATCGTCGTCTGATCCAGCGGTAATCGGACCTACTCTCGTGAATTTATTTTGCCCCTTGAATAATTTTG
>NC_059508.1:31628083-31630583 GCF_914767665.1 Harmonia axyridis
AATCCGCCAAGGAGTGTGTAACAACTCACCTGCCGAAGTTACTAGCCCTGAAAATGGATGGCGCTGAAGCGTCGTGCTTATACTCGGCCGTCAGTGGCATGTGCGGTCGCCCTTCGGGGCGGTCATGAAGCCCTGATGAGTAGGAGGGTCGCGGAGGTGAGCGCAGAAGGGCTGGCCGTGAGGCCGTCTGGAGCCGCCTTCGGTGCAGATCTTGGTGGTAGTAGCAAATACTCCAGCGAGGCCCTGGAGAGCTGAGGTGGAGAAGGGTTTCGTGTGAACAGCCGTTGCACACGAGTCAGTCGATCCTAAGCCCTAGGCGAAAGCCGATGTTGATGTGGCGTTGTTAATCGTGTTTATAAGTGGTGGCAGAAATGCTATGCATCTTGACGCGTGACGCACGCCCGTCGGGCGAAAGGGAATCCGGTTCCTATTCCGGAACCCGGCAGCGGAACCGAAATTAAACCGGGCCCTCGTAAGAGAGTTCGTCGGGGCAACCCAAAAGGACCCGGAGACGCCGTCGAGAGATCCGGGAAGAGTTTTCTTTTCTGCATAAGCGTTCGAGTTCCATGGAATCCTCTAGCAGGGAGATATGGTTTGGAACGCGAAGAGCACCGCATTTGCGGCGGTGTCCGGATCTTCTCCTCGGACCTTGAAAATCCGGGAGAGGGCCACGTGTAGGCGTCGCGCCGGCTCGTACCCATATCCGCAGCTGGTCTCCAAGGTAAAGAGCCTCTAGTCGATAGAATAATGTAGGTAAGGGAAGTCGGCAAATTAGATCCGTAACTTCGGGATAAGGATTGGCTCTGAGGATTGTGGCGTGTCGGGCTTGTTGGGGAAGTGGGTCACGGCTAACGTACCGGGCCTGGGCGAGGTGATGCGTTTCGCTTGCGTTACGTTTGATCCGAGCTCGGTCCCGCGTCTTGGCCTCCCGCGGAATCGTCAAGCTTCGAGACCCCGTGAGTGCTCGCAAGGGTGCTCTGGGTAATCTCTGCGGCCGTCATCTAACAATCAACTCAGAACTGGCACGGACTGGGAGAATCCGACTGTCTAATTAAAACAAAGCATTGCGATGGCCCCAGCGGGTGTTGACGCAATGTGATTTCTGCCCAGTGCTCTGAATGTCAACGTGAAGAAATTCAAAAAAGCGCGGGTAAACGGCGGGAGTAACTATGACTCTCTTAAAGTCCAACCTGCAACCTCCTCGTGGTGAGAGTCGGTAACGTCCAGTAAAACGGACGGCTGATAGCAGGCAATGGCACCCAGGGTTCTAGGGGTTCTCCCCCCCTCGACCCTTCTACAGACTGGAGATGGAAACTAGAAGAAGGCCTCGGAATAGGACAGATTTTGGCCGGTCCGCTGACCGCGCCACCCCAGTCGAAGCACAGACTAACATAAGCCGAACAACTGGCATGGTAGATATTCAGGCCCAAACATCTGGCACAACACAAGAACCACCTGAGTTGCCATCGACATCAATGTTTGCCTGCCGAGAACCCCAGTGCCCAAGAAGTTTCCAAACTCTCACTGGAAGGGGTGTGCATGAACGCCGAGCGCACCCAGATTGGTATTGCCAACAGCAGCTGACGGAGCGCCCGAATATTAAGGAACGTTGGAACGTCGAAGAACTGACTATGATGGCAAGAAAAGAGGCAGAAGCTACACGTAGAGGAGTTAGGTTCATTAATCAAGAACTTCTTAAAGGCTCAAGCAGAACCTTAGAGTCGATAAAGGGAGCAAGGAGACGCCTCGATTATAAGAAGAAGGTTGAGGAGTTCTTGCAGGAGGTGGAGAATGTCAGGGACCAAGAAGTGGAAGCCGGAGAGGATAACGAGGAGGTGAGAGATCTTCGTACTTACCTGATTGAGGCAGAACCCTTAGTGGGTGATGAATATAATGCACGCTGGCTGAATGACATCTGTTCGATGGTCCACTCTTCCTCGAAAGAACGTGTGGGGATAGAGCTGGCCTCCTACCTGAATGAGACTTTTCCGCCTGCAAAGAAAAATGAGGTGTTCAATCGGCACGTTGCGAATACAGAGGTAGCACAGGGTAGGAAAGTAAGGAGAAGAGAGGAATACGCTAGGGTCCAAGATCTTTGGAAGCGGAAGCCAGGAGAGTGTGTGAAAAGAATTCTGGAGGACAGGTTAAACCAGGAGCCGTTTATGTCAAAGGGACAAATGGAACCATACTGGAGGACGATCATTACGCGACCAAAAACCATGTCGCCGAAATTAGCTCGGCAAACAGAATGCCATGATGATCTATGGCGACCCATCGAGGCGCAGGAAATAAAAGATGCCCTCCCAAGAAAGAAATCTGCCCCCGGCCCCGATGGAGTTTTGGCTGAAAAGATTTGGAAGGCACCCAGAGATATGATGGCTAGAGTGTTCACGCTCCTGATGTGGATGGAGAAGCTTCCTGAAAGTTTGTGTCAGTCCAGGACTGTGCTCCTCCCTAAAACAAAGAACGCCAGTGAACCGGGTCTGTTTCGACCCATCAC